>NC_086234.1:10125000-10255000 GCF_036321145.2 Pelmatolapia mariae
GCTTGACTTGACGTTGTAGAAGTGCAAAACCTTGTTGTAGGTGACAAAACCCACTCGCACTGCAGATTCCACTTCGGGATTCTCCCTGAATCAAAAAATAAATAAATAAATGAATAAATACATAAATCAATCAATCAATACCACGTTCCCTGAGATGAGCTACAAATGTACCAGTACTTTTCTTCGTTCAGGTGTGTGCTTGAGTACCTGGGGAGGCAGTCTAGTAGGGTCTTGAGTTCCTGGCAGACAATGTTGACCATGCCGCTCTTCACAGCATTGTAGGACACATCAATAAGGAAGATGAAGGCTGGAGGCTGAGGGAGCTTGTTATTCTGTAAACAGACAAGCCATAAATAGATACACAGGTACGCTCAGGAAGTATTCGTTGTTTAATTGGATGTGGTCTCGGACTTTAGTACCAAGACTTAAAAAAACGAACAAACACAAAAATAAAGATAGAAAACCCAACATACAACATATATATTTTTTCAGATTCTTTCCACTTTACATGTCCTCAGTCCTAGCCTGATCAAGCATGTCACATCTGGAATCCCTGACTTGGGTTAAAGAAAACTAGAGCTGCCTTCTGATGGTGATCGTTATGCTTCACTCACATTTTTTGCTCAAAAATACTCTGATGTTTGCTTGGCTAATAAATCTAGTGCAGACTTTTTCTTTAGCCACTGCACATTTGGTGCAGCCAAGATAACAAAAAGAGAACCTCATACTTTATCAACAACATCTAACCAAATGAAGAAAATTTTCTAATGTATTTATCCAAATAATTACTAAATAATAACTAAAAAAACTAAATAGCAAAGCAAGTGTTAAAAGCTTCTATTAAGTCAATATGTTTCTAATCTTGTTAAATAAGTGGAATTATGATATTTACTAAGACAAGACTCATAATAGCTCCAGTTTCTTTGTTAATACCACCATATTAAAAAGGTAAATAACTGAAAATTCAAAATACGATACGCGCTATGATGGTATCAGTAAGTATCAGCCACTGTCACTGGTGATATATATTTTTTAAAGATCCCATCCCATTAATATCGTATCCACCAAGGCCCATTAATAATTTAATCATACTGAGATATAAAGACGTTTTAGTGAGAATTAATCACTTATTATTAAACCATAAAATTAATTTTAAAAAGTGATGATGGATACATGGTAAATAGTCAGCTGCAGACTTTTATGAGGTACTTTAACCTCCTAAGACCCGAACTCTTCCATGGCATGCATTTTTAATTTCTCTTTGATATTTGGGCATATGTAGAAACAAAGAATTACCAGATTTTTTTTTACCTGATTTTTGTTTCTGACAAAAATGAGATGCACATATGAGGATATCTGTTTAAAATTTCAATAGAACAGTGGCAGTATAATGTCCTCGTAAGTGGATATAAGGCCCTTGTAGAGCAAAATTTAGTATTTTGGTGTAGACAACCCAAAATGTGATGTCCACATATGTGGACGCCAGGTCCTAGGAGGTTAAAGCACGAAAACCCCACAGTAAGACTATTTTCCCCTCATGGAGCTTTCAATCGTGGGTCTTACCTTACAGTAGTCAACAGTCGCAAGGAATTCATAACTGCCCAGTGAAAGCTCTGGCCTGTCGTAGCAGTCCACCCTCTTACCGGTGTGGTCCAGATGCTGGAAGTAATGTGGAGGCACTGTGGGGGAAAAAGCAGAAATGATATCAGCGCACATCAGGGTACCATTTATAGTCTCTCAAACGCTGCATCTTTTCACATATCACTATGGACACATGTGCTCACCCTCTGTGACACAGCTGCAGAAACCACACTGGAAGCGGCGACCTCCCTCTATGAACTGCATGTACGGACACATGTAGGCCTTGCAACGGTTGCAGCGGATCGGACCGCTCTCGCCGTGGTCCACCACGAGTGGAGGGGGCTGAGGAGATATTCGCGAAAAGAGTAAGATGAAACTAAACTTCACCAGGATGAGAAAAAGGATTCAAACACCCTAATGTGGACAAAATTACTCAACGGAGACGCAATATGTACCAAACTGTTATCAGTTCAAAATAAATAAGTCATGCCTGCTTTTCCCTACAGTTGTTTTTCATACCCAGATGACGCAACATGAACGTCCAATCCACTGGATATAGATTACGCGTGATGACAGCATGAAACAGGGTCATGCAGCCACTCCCACCTTTGATTTGAAGAGATTATCCCACTGACATTACGTGTATCCATCTACTATCTACGTATTAGGCTTTTTCCTGAAAAATAATCTTTTATCAAATCTGGCTCCGAGTAATAACTGTTCCACTGTTGCAGCAGAAGACGCAGCTGCAGATACAGATGAGATGAAGACGATGAAATGCAAAAGAAGCTTGTTAATGGGACAAATAAACAATAGAATATAAATTTTCAAAGGCATTCAGCATTTTCAAAGATATATTTTTGCATTCAGAGCTCGTTTGCCTTTTAAAAAAATGAAAAATGTTCTTAGTTTAATCTCTAGGCAGAAGATTTTCTTCCTAATACTACATTTCCAAATGAGAAAAAAAACCCTGTCTAATCGTAACTTACAGAATTCACAACACAAAGGAGATATGAGAGAGTGCCAGAGCAAAGGAATCACTCACCTCATCAGGTGGCAGCGTGGCGAGGGGCTTGACGACAGCAGCCAATGGCACCTGAGACTGCTTTGCCATATCAGCTGTGCAAGGCATGTTGTAGGCTGTACAACGAATAAACCTGGGACTGGCATTCCCTAAACACAAGCACAGTTGCTCCATTATTATCAATGCTAAATGTAAAAATTATTTTCAAGAGTGAGTTTAGCGTTATCTTGTTAACTAGTTGGACAAATGAAGTGAACTCCAGGATAATTGTGGCTGAGAAAACCAGAGAGGACAAGAGAAGGAGAACCAACCTTGGTCTTGAACCTGGAAGTTGGTGGTGACCAGTGGTGGGGCTTGACCCCTGACCCCTGTGGTGAATGGCTCGGTAGTTTTAGCCTTGTCATCCTCTATTACCTGGATCTAATAAAGAGGGGGAGACAAAAAGTGGCCCATGTTCATACATGATCACAGCATCAATATAAGAAATTTATAGGACACACTATCCCCGAATCTCACAAAAATTAAAAGAGGCACATGAAAACCACTCATGCAGGAGAAGACTTGTATACAACTCCCCCACACAGAGATTTGCGGCACTAACACACAACTATACCATGTGATGATCAGTGGACACACAAAAAAAAAAAGTCAATTCATGCTGAAGCCATTCTGTCAGAATTTAAAAACAAAAAATTAAATCCCCAAAAGAACCAGGAAGGATTTATCAAGGCATGCCTTAAATGCAAGAGACTTGATGGTAAATCCAATCCAGGCTAGCATGCAGAGCATGGAAAAGGATTATAGGCGTTGTGTGGGTGTCTAAAGTTTACTTTGAAAGACAGAAGTTCTCTTAAGAACCAGCTGCCTCGAAATCTTGACCAAAAACACAAACAGTGAGGTGGGCAATGGTTATAAGACCTTGTGTACAGGCTGTTAATGTGTAATGTGATATTCTGAGTTTCACAAAAAGTTGCACTACATCTTAGTCATTTTTCCTGACAGTCTCTTGGACACAACTCAGATTTTAAGAGGAACAGCTTGAGACTTTAGAAAATGCATTTTGTTTCTTTATTGTTGCAAACTGGATGAAAAGATCCCACAAAAATCAGTCAGACAGGAAACCAGTACAGCTTCAAGGGTCATGGCTAAGAAAACTGTAAGGCACAGATGTGCCTCATCTTCACCATTCAGTTTTTGAATGAATTATACAAAGAATAACATGTTACTAAAGGAGCTCTAAAGGTCATGGTATGGAGCTAATACACTCACACTCAGCACAAATACATGAAATAATGATATGTTAAAGGATTAGCAGGATAAATGCACTGCTTTCACACCTAGTGTCCAGACACGAGAACGCTAACAATTAGGGCTGTGTGATATGACCAAAATCTCATATCCCGATATAAGACATCTATCGTCCCGATAACGATACAAATCACAAAGATTTAACATTTTCTGTAAATTCTGTGAATCTCGGGCAGCTCGACTTGCGTGAAGTGTTTCCAGCTGGGCGTCGTGTACCTGGAGTCGAGTGTTGTAACCGCTGCATGAAGCTATACATTTTTAGACATAAGTCGTAACGGCCGCCGTTTTCTTTGTGAGTATTTATTACACGGCGTGCTGCGGGGAAAAGCCTGTTCCAACGTTTGAGTCTAAGGTTTATTTTTTAGCACCTGACGGCTCTTTTTTGCTTCTCATCCGTAAACACTCTGCATACTCTTTCACGTGATTCAGTTTATTTTGAAAAGTCTCAACAGGATCTTGAGCTTTATTGTGAAAGGTTTATGTGGAAAATAAACAAGCGGACACGCGATGGTTTTATCGTCGTTGTTGCTAAAGACAAGGCATAAAAACAGGCGGTTGTCCGTCCGTAGTGTGGTTATATAAAATATAAGAGAAAGAGAGAACTTTAAGAAATTAATATAGCTGCTACAGTGACTATCAAAACGATGAGAAAATATTGCGTAAACAGTTTATTTTGCGACACCACGAAACAAACGATAGCTTAAATTGAAACGATAGACGTTTTTATATCATCATACGATATATATCGTTATATCGAACAGCCCTAGTAACAATCTTCTCATCCAGTTCTTAACAAGAAAGCACAAAGAAACATTTTCTACAATGTTAAACTTTCCCCTGAAATATTACGTCTGTGTTGTGTTTTGTTTGGGCTGTGACAATTTCATCTGGGCATTTCTGCTAAAAACATATCAGATATCGGCGTATCAAAATGTATCTGTGACACACAACAACTGGATCATAACATAAATTTTTAAAAAAACTGTCACGATCGCTAACTTTGAGGGAGTAGAGGAAAAAGACAGGAGGAGGAGGCTGTGGGTTACTGCAGTCAGGTACAAAGAAGATGATGAAGCAGAGGAAAAGGCACACAGGAAACTTACTGGGCTTGGGATAGCGTCTGGATCTATTCTATGTCTCGGTTTCTGCACAGCCGGCATGTCAGACGCTTGCTTTACATTCAAATGTTTGTCCAGCAAATTGTGCAAAACAAGTAAATACAAAGAGTAAAAGATAAAAAGGAGTGTGAGAGGAGAAAATTCAGCAAGACTGAGCTCAGCAGCAGGTAGCATTGCTTTTATGTAGACAGAAACACATCAGTATTATTGATTAGTTATTAGCAATATTGTAAGCTCAAGTGGAAATAAGTTTAAACTAACTAGTGGTAGCAAACATGCTTAGAATCTGAGGTTACATAGTTAAAAAAGGTTAGATTTCTTCCATTCTAGAGCTTTGCAGTATGAAAATAATAAATTTACAATGAAATCCAAATTTATGACCATGTTGAGTAAATACACATGCATTTATCACATTATTTACTAACTTGCCATCTTTTTTCTAGACCGAGAGAGATGCTGCCAGTGTAAAAATGGTCCCACTTCAAAAAAATTACTCTAGGGATAAACTGCTGAGAGATCTTTTAATTCTTATTACTGAACTAAACTCTGAATCTTTTATAATAAATTAAATTAGTCTAAATAACAGTTTAATTGTAAGGAGAACACATAATAACAGAATTATCACACAGCTCTAGGTGAAGCATGCAAAAATCATTCACACTCAGTGTCCACTTAGGCCTATAAAATCAAGTGCAATACCATCAGATTTTGCATAAATTCCACTTTTAAGGGAAATCTTTTATAGATTATATGAACATCATAGTTAAAAGTGATGTTATACTTAACTACGCTGTATTAATGTGTTAATATGCAACAATTCTGACACTGAGAAACTTGTTCCACCTTCCTTGCTAATGCTACTTTGGTAAAAGCGGCAATGTTTAAAGATAGTTTGGCAAAGAATTGAACTAAATTGCATCATAATATTCATTATTTTTGTTTACGATTCATCATGTGAAGAGATTTTTCCACACAACTTTTTAATTCAACCAGATGAAAGATAAAAGATAAGATCTAATAAGGAACAAAGACTAAAAATATGAAACTTAATTTCATAGGACTGTTGCTTGTGAAGTGTGGATCGGATATGTGTTGCTGGGCAGAACACAGAACCAAGAGTGAATTTTTTAGAAAAAAATAATCTAAAGCCATATGTGGGTCGAAATTTGCAAAGGCCCGGATGTAGCCTGGGCCATGAATTTGAGATGGCCTAGTTGTTACATTTATTTATTTCCCCTGAGGATTGAACATTAAGAAAGCCTCGCAATATAATGCAGCTCAGTACATCATTACAACCAAATACAGATTCTAAAAGTTGGAGATTTAAGAACTGGTGTTGTGTGGCAAACCAAAACAATTGAGAATTAAACAGTATATGTATTTGTGTCAGCTCACCGGGCTAGGAATGGCATCTGGGTCAAGTCTTTTCTGTGCAGGTGGAGCAGGAGCTGGTGCTCCATAGTTAGGTTGCCCAGGGTAAGGGCCTGAATACCCAGGCTGAGGGCCTCTCACCTGCCCAAAAGCACCTGCAGAAAACAGTAAAACAGCTGAGATACAAAGAAAACGAATGATAAGCCTCTTTGATTTTACTTTAACAGCCATCTCCTAACCATTCTGCTGAGGAGGGTATCCTGTCTGCATCCCAGGTTGAGATGGAGGCTGCTGTAGTGGCCCAGGAGGGCCTGCCGGGCCCTGGGGTCCTGGAGGCAGGTGATTGCTCTGAGCCATGGAAGTGGGAGGCATTTGAGGTCTAGGAGGATGGTGCCCTGAGTGATAGGGAGATGGCTGAGATGGAGGGGGTTGCTGTTGGGGTGGCATGGGACCTGGGTACTGGCAAGAGGGGGCTGAGATTAGAGGGGGGCCAGGAGGAGGAAAAGAACCAGGCTGAGAGCTAGGAGGGGGGCCTTGAGGTGGAAAGGAGCCTGGGGCAGAAGGCGGGGGGCCAGTGGCAAAGGAAGATTGACTGACAGGTGGAGGTGCTGAAGAGAAAGGGGGCTGGGGTGTAGGGAAGGACTGCTGTGCCTGGGACACTGGGGGAACAGGAGGTTGACTTTGTGGAGGCACCGGACCCGAGTAAGAGGATGGAGGTAAGGTTTGCTGAGGAGGAGGATGTGGAGGTACAGAAGAGGTGAACTGCTGCTGCTGCTGAGAGGTAGGGGGAAGAGAGGAATTGAATGGCTGTTGAGAAGAAGGCGGTGGGCCACTATAATATTGCTGAGGAGCTGCGGGGCCGCTGGGAGGTGGCGGCTGGGTGGGAGCAGAGGACACAGGGGGCGGGGCTTGGGTGTAGGAGGCCTGGGGTGCGGCCGAGTACCCAGTACTGACAGGAGGCTGTGAGCTGTGAGGTGGAGCTGAATAGAGAGTGAGAGACAATACAATCTTTAAATATCATACAGAGAATAAAAGACTGCATGCATTAAACTGAAAAACAAATCTATTCAAATTACCATATCCTGGCCCAGCAGCGGTTGGTGGTCCAGAGGTGATCTGCATCCCCGTCATCTGGTTGGTAACCTGCTGCATTGTGGATGGGGGTCCATAGTGTTGGAGATAAGAAGGGTGCGGCCCCGATAGATTCATAGCACCCTGGTTGTACGGCTGAGAGACAGCAGGTCTGAAAACACAAAGCTCTTTCAGTAGTTGATTGCACTATGAGACACTGATGTTAGCTTGCATTCTCCACTCTAATTCATCCCAAAGGTGTTCTATAAAGTAGAAGTGAGGAGTCTGTGGAGGCCAGTCAACAGGAAGGGGCCATTCCCAAACTGTTCCCACAGAGTTGGGAGCATGAAGTTGTTCAAAATGGCTTGATATGCCGAAGCATATTCTTTCACTGGAACTAAGGGGCCGAGCGACTCTGAAAAAAAACTGAAAAATAACTGCACACTATAATCCCCCCTTCACCAAACTTTACACTTGGTACAATGCACTCAGACAGGTACAGTTGTCCTGGCAACCGCCAAACCCAGACTCATCCACTGGATTACCAGAGAGACAGGTGTAATTCGTCAGTCCAGAAAACATGTCTCCTAGCATTTTTTACACTACTGCATCCGATGCTTTGTATCATGCTTTGTGATGTAATGCTAAGATACAACTGCTTGGACATGGAAACCCATTCAATGAAGCCCTCTATTCACTGTTCTTGAGCTAATCTGAAGGCCACATAAAGATTGGAGTCTGGAGTGACAGACTCTGCAGAAAGTTAACAACCTCTGCACACTATGTACCTCACCTTCTCTACCGTTTAACCTTTGAATATTTACAAATGTCATACCCATGTGAGTTGTGAAGATATGCTGTGCAGTGTCCTCTCCCTGAGCTGTGACTCTGCGTGCACACAGAGAAGGTCAGGGCTGACTGACACAGCTTCTTCTATCAATTAAACAGTTTAAGATGGCCATGTTTTAAATAAAATATAAACTTTCAGTCTGTATACTCAAATTTACTGTAACCGAACTAACACACTGATTAGGACAACCTGATTACAAAATTGTCCATGTTTTTACAAGGAATGCAACTTTTTAGCTTAGCATTAGCGTATCTTGGAACAAATCCAATCAGGATAACAATATCCTAGCATGACAAGCTCACCAGGTTCCTCAACAGCACCTGTCCTAATCCAGCCTTTTAAACAGCAGATAAACACAAAAAGAAATGCAGAGTATTGGCAACCAAGGGACCTCCTGCTTTCTTAAATTTCAGTTTCTGTGCAGTTTGTCGAGTGCCTTAACACATCACTGTTTCTAAAAATGTGCTTTGGTTGGTTTGTAGTCTACATGTCACTCCTGTTAGGAAAGCACCAGATTTTGACAGTCTCAGTACTAGTGTCTGGGGTGTTATAATGGATTCTGTCAACTGCTTCAATGAACTTGTACAGCAAAGGCGAAAACAAATTACCTGGGTGGTGCCTGTGTAGGAGGTGGGGGTCCATTCTGCATGCTCCCTTGACTCTGACTGTACTGATTGTACTGCTGAGGTGCTGAGACAGGCGGAGGTCCAGAGGTAGGAGGACCCCTGACAGGACCTGAAACGCAAGAGCCAAATAATTACTACATATAGTGACAAAAAGCAACTTCTCTACCAAATAATCGTGACTCCACTCTGGTATGAACCTCACTATGTTGAGATAACTGAGGTAACACTATTATAAGCCAAACATATTTTCCCTCGTAGGTTTGCACAGATAGAAAACCAAGATAACAAATGCTGTGTTTGAGGAGTATCAACCAGATTTTTAAGACAAGTTCATACAGGAACTTTGTTTTCACCATTCAGACTGTAAATCTTACCCTAATAGTTTGTTTAAAGGGAACCTATTATGCCAAATATCTATTGTTGCAAAGGTGGATGCTCATAACAAACATGACCAAATATCAAGTCAACATATGTACGACTAAGTCCAACAATTAGTTTTAGACATTTTTTCTACTCTTACGTACAATGTCAACAAGAGAGGGGATATTTCTAATATGGTCATCTGAGATGCAGAGCTCTAGTTTTGAGTGCAGAAACCCCCTCCCCACCTGCTGTTAAAACCTTCTGTGTGCAAAAGGCAGCGAATCAAAAGCAAAAGAAGTAATGACCAGTGGATTCAAAGACTAAATTTATGTCTCTCACATAACAGAGATATAATTTATATTTCTGGCCTAGGGCTGGGCCATATCATACCGTTCACAGTAATACCGTTATAATGTTGGGCAACGATAAGAAAATGAAATATCGCAATAGAATATGGGTAGAACGCGCATGCGCAGTGCCTTTGTTTTCATACGCACATGGTGGAAAAAGCATGGCGGCGACGGAGAATGAGAAGGGTGAAAGCGGATCGTTGAATGAAACGGATGAACCACAATTGGTTTGTAAAAATGCTACAACTTCAGTGGTGTGGAACTGGTTTAGCTTTTCGTCCGTCAGATACACAACAAAGCACTATTTTTGGTAGAGCATGCTAGCGGGTCGTCGTTATTACCGTGTTTTTTTGAAAATACGGCACACTTAAAATCAATCCTTTGATTTTTCTGAAAATCGACAGTGCCCCTTATAATCCCGTGCGCCTTATGTATGAATTCTGGTTGTGTTTACTGACCTCGAAACGATTTTATGTGGTACACGGCGCTCGAAAATCTGTCAAACGTTTTAGTACGACTTTGCTAAGCTACGAACCCGCACCGCTTGATGGATTGTCTGAGCATTACGGCTATCGTAGGCAGGAGCCTCGCGGAGTGATACGTACTGTGCTTCAACATAATATTACCGTATTGTGTGTGTATAACCTCTTTTAAAGTGTTGTGGATATTATATATGGTTATGCTGAGGATATGTCGGACAATTTCCACTGGAAATGTCTTTTGGTTAAACTGTCAGCAAGGAATTTGCATTTTCACTGTTAAATTTTTATATAGCTTTAATGCACATAAAAAACAGCTGCTTGTTTAAGTGAAAATACATTGATGGGGTTTTTTTTTGCGCTAATAAAGTTGTGGAGTTGTAAAGTATTTTGTCTAGTGTCAATTATATCGTCAGTTATATCGTTATCGCAAATTTTCAAATGTATATTGTGATAAATATTTTTGGTCATATCGCCCTGCTCTATTCCGGCCTACACAAAGGTTAGTGTGTAGTCGGCTGCTGTACTTGAACATCACTGGCATTAGTCTCAGAAAGATGTTCAATTATATGCTGAGAAAAATGACACAGCAGGAAGAATAATACCTGCAGGTACAGAGAGGACTTGATGATTGCAGGGCATATGAAGTGTGAAATGAGTGAGAAACAGAGGTGAGCTGGTTACCTAGGTCAAGAGGAGAGGGGAGGTCAGAGACTGGGTTGGCTGCCAAAGCCTTAGAGGGAAAGCTTGTGAAAGGAGAGTAACCTGAAATAGAAGAAAAGAGGGGAAGGAGGCAAATACAAGAAGATGAAGAGAAGTGCATGAAGCAAAATGAAGGAAGGAGAGGGCAGCTGAGAATCAGATTAGTATGCACAGGTGCTGTGCTTTGCTCACACATACATGATCACTCACATGGCAGGAGGCATGTAGGACACTCCAAGGTTATATCCCTCTGAATGCTTAAAGTACAGCCTACCTGAAATGCTGGATGTCTCACTCATGCACACATTTTTTAACAAACTGCACTTTACCTTGCGGTGGAGCCCCAGGCTGATAGGCTGACGCAGGGCCATTGTAGGGTGCGTAGGGTGCTGGATAGCTCCCATCCAGGGGAGCGTAGCCAGGCTGGCCATAACCAGGCTGGGGCTGGCCATATGGAGAGGCCATTGGCGTGTGCTGGTTTACATTCATCCTCAGTTCATCCCTAAATCTGGATGAAATTGTGAAATAACAATACAGTTAGTTACTTAGATGTCATAATTAAGGATTAAACTTGTTTAGCCTGTTTTCTGTGTGTGAACAATAATACAACCAGGGCACCTGTAGTGTGAAAGCCCCTGAAATAAGGACAGTACTGATAAAGGCTGCTGTGAAGGTATTGTGTTTCTCTGAAACAAAGACACAGACTCTTTCAAGGAGCAGAGGGAATCTGTCCACAGCAGTGCTTGCACATACTGTTATAACATTTACTTACAACTGTCCTGTTTAAGAAAAAGTTTTTTCCAAAGCAGTTTAACCAGTAAGTCTAACTAAAATAACAAGCAAGATCTTAACACCTACATAAAACATAATGGATCCCAAATGAAGTTTTTGGCACCAAGCACCTGAACTAAAAAACAGGCAAACTGACACAGAAAAGCTTTGCCCCACAGGACTCTAAACTCTGTAACGGTCTACAGTCTGACATAAATCGCACTGACTTATGACATTAACATTTCCTGGTTCAGTGACAACACCTTTATTGGCTTTTTATGTTTGACTTGGCCACACCCTCAGCCTTTTGAGTTTTTACACAATGTGCTACAAAAATTAAATAACATTAAATAAAAAGATTAAAACCAAAAGAAAGTAAACAAACATTAATATCAAACACTTATTGCTAAAAAGACACAAAATGCAAAATTATTATGCAACTCTTTGGCAGCTGTGAAAGTGGTATTAAAGATAGTATCAGATAATACCTGAGTATAGGTTTTACAAGTTATTATAGAGAAAGTGTATTGTAGACAACTAAAAGGATAAAAAAACTAGTTATGACTACTTATATCTTAAGTTTCTTGTGAAAGTAGCTTAAGAGCTAAAGACTGTATAGTTAGAAAACTAAAATAACCATCTAAGAAATGGGTTTTAGACGTTGTCAAGCTGGTTAAATAAGCTAATTAAATGCATACAAGCAACTTTTCATGCTGTCTGCATGACAGAAAGTCAGTGTTGTCTTGCCATGACTTTTCTAAACAACTTATAAAATCTAATACTTAAAGTGATGAAAACCACACTAAAAACCAAATGCTGAATTAGGAAAACCAACTTTATGAGCATAACACATGTCAACTTCAACCCTGCTAACAGATGTGGGTGAGTGGTGTTTTTATTCACTTTGTTTCTGGACACAGGCCTAAAATATAAAACATGAGTGATCAGTATCGTCTGACAGACAAACACGAGCTAAACGAGCGGGGCCATTGAATAATTCAGCAGTGCAGGTGCCACAGCGAGAAACACAATCGCTGGAACCGTAACTGTTCTTTTACTACGTCGGGCCTACCGAGTGACCCACATCTGTTCTAAGGTGCACTGCTAAAGGTTTGGGCTAATAATTTTATCCAAACATCGGAGAACTTTTTAAAACTCACACAGAAACAGGGTGTTTGAGAATAAAAAACAAGTGCCAGGTAGGGAAAAGACTGTTTTGTAGGAGCAAAGTGTGAAATCTGGCGAGTAGTAATGCCGCC
The DNA here is from genome assembly GCF_036321145.2 of Pelmatolapia mariae. Classification (NCBI taxonomy): domain Eukaryota; kingdom Metazoa; phylum Chordata; class Actinopteri; order Cichliformes; family Cichlidae; genus Pelmatolapia; species Pelmatolapia mariae. The sequence continues at coordinate 10,137,874 of NC_086234.1, forward strand.
GCATTACAATTAGCTCGCTAGCAATGCTAACATTAGCCGGACAACATGTCAACCAAGAGCCAAAAACAACTTGCCTCTCTTATTATACAAGTAACTGTTCTGACTCTAAGTAGGGGTCAAAGCAGGACACGTTCCTTATTTAACCAGACTCCAGCTACCCCAGCATGCTAACGTTAGCAACCACACAGCCTGAATCATGACAGCACATCAGCTGTGACCAAATGCTAAGTTAGCTCGTAATCTCCTAGCTTTTCCTCAGAGCGGTGCTAGCAGTGCCTTAGCATTAGCCAAGCATTAGCAAACGTAGCGAAATCCAAGATCCCCAGCGAAGCCGGGCGGGAATGGCAAAAAAGAAACCGTATCAAAACCTAAACCTACCTCCAAAGTGATGTAAATAGTAAGGCTGTCCTAGATTTGATGCAAACTCTGAAGCCCGGTGGTCGACAAACTGAGACGCCGATGTCGTACCGGGGTGTTCACTAATCCCTTCTCTGTATCAGAAGCGGACATTCAGCGGAACTGCTGCAGCGCTGTGCCACGTCCACATCCGGACTCCGCAAAGTGACTTCCTCCGAGAGAGCGCAGCAGTGGTTGCTGGAAGCTGTTCAGGTTGCTCTGTGAGAGTTTTGGTTTCATTGTAAGAATTGGGGTTTGTTTTTTCACCTTCTCTTCGGGAATTTGACAAGGCAGCGGTGTAATTGATATACGGTATCGGCAGCCAACTATTTAACATGTAAAATGGGAGTCTTTTTAATCAAAGCATTGATAGTTATTAATAAAAGTTATTAAACAGAGTCACTTTTGAGCAGTTTTGTTCAGATAAAGTCAGATCAGAGGGAACTTGAGATGTCACAGCAGTATACATACAACATACAATAAATCCAATACAGAAATAGAGATATAACAGAGAAAAAGAAATAAAGATATCAATATAAATATAGAAAGACATAAGTACTAATATACATGATTTCCAGAATTCTGTCACTGACCATCTCCTCCAAGATGGTGAGTTTCATGCCGGCAACTGACTTAACCTTCCTGAGGAGTTTATTCAGTCTCAATTTTACAATAAAAAATTGTATGTAATGGCAAAACATTTTAAAATAGAAATGTATATTTAGGTTTAAATTTAGTCCCTTTTCATTTTCATTTACATGTTTCCACCTGAAAATGAAATTTGTCCTCAGGACCCGCAACATACATGATAATATCTTATCATTAAGAATAACTGAATTTTCATTACAATAATACCAATAAATAAATAAAATAAAATAAAATGAAGTTTTACCCCATGGGGTAACAGGTTTGTGGCATCTGGCATATGGAAAATCTTTAAACTAGTGTCGAAAACCCTTTCGATATAGACGCTGTATTATGGAACTATAGCACCTATATTATGTGCTAACATAGGTGCTGCAAAAGAGTTGCAATGCAAAATGTTGCACTGAAAACGAGTTTCGGAATCTATTTATATTTTTCCTCTTTGGTGGAATAACTATTTTACCTACTTAGAAAGTAAAAGTAGCTATAAATGTACATAGTAATGGTATTGTTGTATCCTTAGGAGCTCTGCCTTCTGTCTTTTTTCAGTGCTAACAAGTCCAAACCATATAATGTAGCAGGTTTCACTACCATCTTGTAAACCTTCCATTTCCTTCTTGCCAAGAGCCACTGTACTCCTTGTACAAGTCTGAAGCTTGGATACATCAGGAATGCCATTTGGTGTAAATCATCATTGCTGTGGTACAGCCAGTAAATAAAATAAAATAAATAAATAGATAAAGAAAATGTAATACGACAAACCCCCAATCCATCAGTTTTTAAATTCCTGTCCTCTGTAGCATTTTGAGCATTCCTGCTAACAACAGACCATACAGAACATACACCAAAAAGTTCTCCTGATAGCCCATGCTACCCTTTTCAGGGGTGCTGGTTTTATCTTGCTCGGTTAGGAGTGTTGGCTATTCATCAAATAATCACAATGTGATATGAGGTAGCCATCTGAATATGTGTGAGCACATGTGGCCGACTTCCAGCGCCTCTAAATGTAAACCAGAAGAAGCCAATACACTGTAGAACTGCCAAATCTGTCCGCATTTTGAGCTTGCAAAATGCAGGACATTTTCTCTTTTGAATCATCTCAAATGGGTTTGCAATTTGGATCAGGTAGCCAAGTACAAATTCTTTAATCGTGTGCCTTCCTTTAGCAACTTCTGATGTGATGAAGCTTTAATACATCAGCCAAGCTCCTCATTTATTGAAATAATGCATTTTGTTCTGTAACAGTTTTCACAAAGTCAGCTACAGCACCAAACCTCTACTTCCTCAGAGCCAGAAGTCCCTTTAGCACCCACTCTGAAACTGTCAGATTGGATAGTCACCCATTGAGAAGACTGATCCATGTACCGCGGGTGCTAGTCAGGCTTGCTGAGCTGGGGGGTTGAAGAGGGAGTGGTGCTGATGGTTATTTCTGGAGGATATATCAGTAAGTGCCCCTTGCAGGACAGGGTGCTGGAGAGTGACATGGCAAGTGTTGAATCCAAGTGAGGACGAATGCACACGCACATACACACAAGCACGCTACACACTTCAGCCCCTTCTCACCCTGCTGAGCTCCCACCCTCTGACACAGCATTCCAGCGTGAGCAGATGAAAGCCAGCCACCCTCTGTCTCCTCATGGGTGGAGTGACGGAAAGCAGTGAGATACCTATTGATACTCACACAGTGTGAGGAACTGAAGAAGGGGAGAGCAGCATATACACCACCACACAGGCACACAGCAGGCTGTGAGCTGAGAGCAGGAATGGTAGCAGAGGAGATTGTGGTGTCTCTCTCAGGAGGAGCCCCGTGGGGTTTCAGACTCCAGGGAGGAGCTGAGCAGCAAAAACCTCTACAGGTGGCCAAGGTACAGTAGATCTGATATATGTGTATGCATGCAGTATGTTGCAGTCAAGTTTGCTGCCAAGGTAGTAATGTGAGTAGACGATTTGATGGAGATTGCAGCTGTTAACTGTAGGCTCAGCCCTCAGCGAGTCTTGTGGTTTGTAATCTGACCTGAAATACGAATAAATGAATCAGCTGCAGTAGAGTCACTAGAGATTTTACTTTCTGGTTCTTGTAGGTGTTTTTAGGATTTTGAATAACTAAATTACATCTTGCTTGAAACTGTTTCACTGTGCTGTCCTTATGTTATTCCAATTAAATAAAACTGAACTAAAACTAGCAGCAAAAATACATTTCAGTTAACTGGAATTAACACAAAATCTAAACAAAACAAACTAAAACTATTCCATGTACTTACAAAACTAACATCTTACATTTCAGCCTTCATCAATTTAGTGAAGTTTTTCAATACAACTTGCATGAATTGATTGTGATTGTGAGTCAATGTTTGTATTTTTTTGAAAATATGAAACTTTGCCTCTAACAAATAGCATTACTGTGACATAATAAAAAAACTGCAGTATAAAAGTGCCATCTAACAAAATATTTAAATAAATAAAGAGATAAACTGAAGTGAGTAAATTCACCTATCCAGAAACTAAACTAATATACTTGCTATTTTACATTTACTTGTTCTTGCCTAGAAAGGCAAGAATGACTTCCTTGATGGGCAAATTCATTTAAAAATGATTTTAATCAGAGTGTAATCTTATATAAACTTCTGAGCAAAAGTAATGTCCCTTCAAGTTCACACATTTTTGACAGTTCAGGATTTTTCCTGGCTCCAAACTGGTTTTTGGGGAAGGAGGGTTACCTGTCCGTATGAATGACTATAAAAAAAACTTTATTGAAATATATAAAAGCATTTTCCTTTTGCTTCTAGTCATTTTACAAACTGCTTTGCTTGAGTTAAAACAACACAAAGAAACAAAACTAGTTTTAAAAAATGTAATAATTGCATTACAATACTTGACAGAGGGAAAGGGAATTCTGGCCACTGTTCCTGACACTCGTTTGGCTGTGGCCCAGTTCACTTTGTGCTTCACCTGTTTTGAGTGAATTAGTGGGTCAGTGAACAGCGTGAACACATGTTTGGGGTTTGACTCAAGTCCCATCCTTGGATTCCTTTGAAACAGGTTCATATGTCATCCATGTATATGAGTACACGTCCGGCTATTGTGAAAACACCTACAACAGGTAATGAACTTGTTTCATATTTTTCACTGTCACATATTTGTGTGACACATTAATCCATCTTTAAGCCTAAGAGATTTTTTTTTCTGGCTGGGTTTCTCTAAAGGCTTTTTGCATCTCTGTTTATATTTGATGACAGTCCAGAATGTGCTCTCTAATGGGAAAAGCTATTCTGGAAAGCAGGAATGTGGACTCGCTCACACTGAATGTCCATCATTCACCCACGAGCAGCCAAAATGTCTGATTCAGAAACGTGCTTCTGTTCATTAAAGACTTTCAAGTGGAAAAGGGAGTTTGATGGGAGGTTGATCAGTGATGAGTGTGTGCTTTAGTCTGTTGGTGTGTGTTTATGTGTGGTTGGGCATACCTCAGATAAGCCCAGTTGGCAATGGAGAGGACCAGAGGATCAGAATAGCTCATCTAAGAGGAGCTGGAAGCTGAGCATGGAAAAAGGACGACCTCTTGGTCACATAAAAAAATACAGGCACACACACAAACACACACATTTTCTTTCCTTTTTAATTAATTTTACTTTTGCATGTCTGTGCGTGTGTGTGTGTGGTTTATCCATAATAGTAGCATCTGTCTTTCCCCCATTTGTGTAAGAATGTGGGTGATTTTCCTGCAAGGTTTTATTTCGGGTATGTGGGCGACATATGGTGAATGACAGGCATGCCCCATGGTCCAGACTGGTGAAGCAGCTGTTCAAACCCTCTCTTTCATGATGCTCACTTGAGCTGTGTGTGTACATGTGTGTGTACATTGGCTGGAGATAAATAGCTTGTCCTTGCTTTGCTTGTATGACGACAGAGTTGGATTATTGGGTCAGGACATACTGATAAAGGCAAAGGAGGCACTTGAACACAATTAACATTTTTACCTTCAGCAGCGATAAAGTATGTGTATCAGTGTGTTTATGTGAGGCTACAGATTGGATAGCTTTATCTTTTTCTCTTAGAGGTAATTATAATCTATCAGACAAGAATAGTCGCCTTTCCATCTATACGATCTATCACTCCCCCAGTAGTGTCTACCCCCCAGTAGACATATTTCCTGAAGGATCCTATGACATCATCTCTTAATGACCTTCAGCAACAGCTGCATGACTTCACAAGTTAATTCCGATGCAGGGACGATAATGACTGCCACTAAAGGAAAGCTGCATGTTGCAGAATGTTTTTGGTCACTTTTATATAATCAGTCATAAAAAAAGAAGCTAACAAATACTTGACAGTGTTTCGGTGCCTGTGCAGGAGCAATCAAAGATTTTTATTAGGAAAAAACAATATAGTGACATACTAAGGCACGACTGTGCAGGGACCTGTCGCCATGTTTTGTTGGAACCAGACTGATACATCGTTTGGTATTAATGGCTGATATTAGCCTATCAGAGATATCACTATCCATGTAAATGCTGTTTAGTATGTACTGATATAAAATCCTATTTAAAAAACACAAACAAACAGAAGAAACTGTGCGAGATCGTTTCACTTTAAAGTTCTAGTATAAAATACATCACGCATACTAGTCCCCCCCCGAAAACCGAAATAGTTACACTTAAACTTAGACGACTTGGTTTAAACCAGTAAAAAAGGACAGCAAAAACCCAAATACAGCCATGTATCATGAAAAAAAAACAAAAGGAAAAAAAAATAATGTGCCTCTTTTCAGCCAAATTCAGTGCCCTCCAGTGCAGAAAATGTTGAGGTGGAGGAGGTGGATTACACTTCTAACGAAACTTTAAGCTCTAAAGAAACTTCAAACTCTAAGTTTTTATGAAAGAAATCTGGATTATAGCTCTAAATTCTGTGAAACACAGCTTCAGATTAATCTCTATTTTAAAAGCATGAGAGAAGACAATATAAAGGCAGGAATCTGTGCAACAATAACATTAAGACAATATACTGCCCACTATAGATCTCCCTCAAGTAATGGAAAAGAAAGCATAAAAATATTATTTTAGACAAACTTTATTAGAAAACTGTTTTTTTGTGGGCAACATTGTGGGATGTCTTACTTACATCTTACTCTGGGATACTCGGTTGAGTATTGTAAATATCCATGCTAGTGGCAGTATATTCAAGGCTTAGCCAGTGGAAGGAATCAGGGTTCAGTGACCTGCTCTGTGTCATATATACTGTAATAGGTAACAACAGGTTGATGATATAGATAATTTTATAGCGGTTTCACACCTTAAAGGTCAAATAACTAATAAAGTGAAAAAGATGATGCAAAGCAGAGCCTGAAATGATCAAAAAATGCGTCTGCTCTACCTTTACACGGGCACAAATATAAATGATTCACTCACCTTTTTTTCTTTTCTACAGGTACGCAGGCGTAGCAAAGCATGCCGAGCCGGACTGAAGGAACACGATGAGCTGGTGGCCATTGGTGATCAAGCCTGTGCAGAGCTCAGTCATGCTGAGGCCATGAGCCTCATAGATAAACAGAGCAACGCACTAATGCTCAGAGTCAAAAGGTCAGAGCAGGGACACTTACATACAGTATACAACAGTCTTGCTGTCATATCATACCAACTGTATTTTCACACCTTGACATCCCTGTGATTTTAGGGCACCTTCTGGCTTGCAGTGCTCATCTTACTCTGGTTGCTCTGCATCCCCCCGCTCCTCCATGAGGGTCCTGTCTCCTCCTGCAGACTCCAACAGCATCTCCATCCTCTCCTCTGTCGAGATACCCCAGGTTATTACCTCCCCTCCAGACAGTGAGGCTTATTATGGAGAAACAGACAGTGATGCAGACACAAACTCGCGCACACAGCGCCGGTATCGTCGCACACCTCCTCATGCACGCTCACCTTCACGCTACGACAGGCAAGAAGAGGAGGAGACCTCAGAGATGAGTGGGTAAGAGATGGAGAGCAGAAGTTCCACCCCTTTAATCATTCTTCCCAGAAATTTAACATATTTAACAGAAGATTGACTAAAAAGTAATGTTTTAAATTTTTTATTAGTGTTTAGAATTGGAGCTCCAGCAGCAAATTGCTAAAAACCTTTGAAAACTCGGCATCCTGTCGTATTTTAATAACATTTTTAGGGCGACACATTATATATTATTGGATTATATGGATTAAAGTCTAAGATGTATACAGTTAGCTAACCCACAATGAAAGTCTTTCACTCTCTAATCGCCATAATAAATTTGATTAGCTTTGTTCCATCCTGTTTTTTTTTACAAGCTATGAGAGTGCTACAGATGCAGGCATTACCTCGCAGGCGATGTGGGATGGTCAGTGCGCTGCTGGTGTTCCTCGTAGAGAGCTCATCTATCAGCCTTGCCAGACAGAGTGGACCACTCCTACACACACACCCCACTCGCTGACTCCTCACACGATCACCCCGACTCCCGATCAGGGGTTGGTGGAAGCAGAAGAAGAAGGGGACAGTGGCTTCCAGGAGGCAGGGGGCTGCAATGGGCTTGCCTGCCCGCCCCTAGTGTCTCCAGAAAGGGCGAAAGAGGCTCTAATGTTAGTTTCTGGGAAACATCTGGTGCCTATGGTGGGACCACAGCAGATGCCTGTAAATGATGAACTCTCCACCACCTACATGGACAAAGCACGGCAAGCCAGTGAGTATATATTTTTATTTAAATCTATATCATTTCAAGTACTTTTTAAATCAGTTCCAGTTAAAGAATTGGAAAAAATGAGTAAACTTAAGGTTTGATTATGTGTACAAAAAGTGGGATTTTTGGCATTTGTTGTTATGACGTAAACAAAGAATCCCATTGATGCTGAAAATTATCCATAATTGACATCAGAGTGCTAATACCTAACAGCATGCTGTGTATGTGAATGCCACTTCTTCTCATTAAAATTCTAACCAGCAGCTTTTGGTCTCCGTTGTAATATCATGTAGCTGTTGCTAAACTTCTTCTTTTAAGTTTCACGACAATCCACCGGTGTCACCAGTGTCCTGGTAAAGCAGCTATTTCAGTCGCTGCCACTGTGTTTTTGCATTTTAACTACAACTCATAAGATTCTGTCTGGTGTGTCTAAAAAGGCTCCAACTGCAGTTAGCTTGTAGTCTTAAATCACCCTCTGGTGGACATTTCTTGGAACTGAAGTGTATATTGACAGGGTGGTGGTGATGGGGTGAGATAAACCAGATACTCATGAGGTATTCCACCTCCCCTCTTCCCCTCTTCTGTCCCCTGAAACAGCAGCATATCTCCACTATAAGTATGCTGAGCATTTGACCCGATGGGTATATTTATAGCTATTCAAACCTCTGATTGACAGACTAGATGTGTGATTATGTGTGTATATATGAAAGTCACACAGATTTGTTTTTACATGTATCAGTAAATTCAGTAAACTCTCTGCGATTCTGTTCATCAAATAATAATTGGTGGTTCAGTCGTGAATTGCACTTTTAAAAACATATTTTATAATCTGAAATTCTGTGGTCCACCCAAACCTTTCCACCCTGATCTTCTCACAGCCCACAATGAAATATTTTCTTTTTAGAGTTTTGACTCATTCATGCTCCATTAATAGCGCTGCTTTCTACCTGAATGACACTACTCCATTTTAGTTTTCTATGACCACCCATCTAAAAACAAAAAAGTAGGTAAAAAAAATAAAATAAAAATTACATCTTGTTATTATTTCCCATTGCCATTTAATGGAAATATGAAAGGCAATTTCAAGCTAAATTTCAATGAAAATTAAAATTTTAGGTATTTTATTTACTTTTTAATGGCTTTCTGGGGTTTAGTTGGAGTCCACACTTATCATTAGTTAAATTACAAGAAAATAAAAAATAAAAATGTGTCATTTTATCGCATTACTAGGCATCAGCTTCTGTGAGCATAAATGAGTTGTGGAATTAAGGTGAGGATGCTGTGGGTGCACAAAAGCTAAAACAGGCACATTTTATCCTATTGCTTGGTGGTTCCTAGGCAACATGATGATGTCATGGATATCTGATGAAGATAAAAACTTTCCCCTGTGCCAATCTGATGTTACTGTCAGCTGACTGGCACAGTTTTTTGGATAGTGAGCAGCTGCCAGGCAATCTTTAACCTGACTTTCGCTCTGTTTTTCTATGCAGCACTCACCTCAGGTCTTGTGGTACTCTCGTAGCAACAATCTGATCATGGAAGCTCTTTGCTTCATCCTTGATCCCGCTTGTAGTTTCTTTTTTTGTAGAGCCGTCACACAATGCGCTCTGTGTTAGAAAATCCAAACTCTCCAAGTTACTTGAGAGTGTCCTCAATCTACTGAGCAGCTTGTTAGTCATTTTGAATGTTCATCCTCTACTTACCAATATTTCCACAATACGCTGGATTTGACCTCCGACTTTAAGTTAATCAATTCCATGTTCTCATGACTTGTGTGTCTCCTTCCAGCAACTTTCTGAAGCGACATATGAAGCATTAAGAGGGCAGTGGCACTGAAACTGCACTACTCAGCTGCAGATATATAGTACATCCCAAATACACATAGGTATAGATTACATTTATTGGGGACTCTAAATTGCATCTATTGCTCTGCTGGGATGTTAAGATGAGAACATGCTTAACTGTTCCTTACAGCATTCTTTAGTCGGTCTAGCTAACCTATCATTTCAACAAGGCAATAACGATGATAGCTGATTAAACCTAATAGCTATGTAGTGACTGAGTTCAGATTTAACATGAGCAAACATTGCAGAAATGAAAGATCTGTCATCCAGTTCAAGAGGCCCGAGACCTGAATGACTTTGGTGTATGGTGAGGCCTTTGCTATAGGACAAATCATGACTGTGGCGTCCAGAGATCTGCCCTTTCTCATGTTACACACACACGCACACACGCACACACACAGCCATTGGTTTTAGATATGGGATTATTAGCTCTAAAGAGTTATGCATCTGTGTGTGCAGTGTTAGTCAGGTGTGAGGTGTCAGCAGAAGAGAACAGCACATCAGCAAAGAGTTATGACCACGCTTTTCTTTGTAACCTATATTTAGCTTTATGAACTCATATACACGTACACACACACATCGACACTGGTGTCTAAATATCCTCTGGTGATGGGGTCTTCCCGTCCTTGTGTGTGTGTTTGTGTGTGTGCGTCTGTGACAGAGACCAGACAGGTGTTTGATGCCTGTCACACCGACAGGAATAGAGGGCTGACATCATGTGTTGGTTTGGTGCTAGAGAGAGACAAAGGTCTTTACATGGGCTGTGCCCTGAGAGAAGGGCTGGTAGACACAGACTAAACGGCTCCCCACTCACAGCAGACTTGGACACCGTTAGGGTGTGTGTGGGAGGGTCTGAGGGTGGTTAAGGACAAGCGTGCATTCACACTCATGAGATGAGGGACCTCACATCTTCTGCAGGTTCAGATGTAGGTGGACAGACAGTCCCACGGACTGTGTATGCAGGTAAGATCAATGACGCCCTTTGAAGTAAACATAAGCTACTATAGAAGCATTGGAAGACATATCACTTTGGAGTGAAATGTTTGTTTTTTTATTTTCAGATCAAGAAGAATTACCAAATTTCTGAGTCATGTAAGCAGACTTGACTGATTATTCTGAAACGACTGAAAATTTAAACTCTGTGCCATTCTGCGCTGTAAAGACAATTTAAACCAGCTCATGCAGTTGTGCTTTATCTGAACAGTGTATATTCCTTATTGTGGGACTTGATGCAAATAATAAACGGTACAAAAATTACAAATTATTAATAGATATTTTTATTGCTGCATACTGTTGGCATGGCTTTATGAATGGCAAAGGATACCAGCACTGTGGACCAGACTGAAACAAACAGCTACCTAATGGTTTTTTTTTTACATTCATGGTCCCCTGATGCTGAACCCTAATAGCTTTGGTGACCCCCTGACTTTTCTTCTTGCAGTGCCAGCAGATTGTCTTTTGTTAGGATGGAATGCCATAAAATGTGATACAGACTGTGCAGTAGCACCTTGTGGTGTAATTTCCTCACATTTTTTCAAGATTTAAAGTGTAATTCACAGTATCTGAAATGACATATGGAGTAACAGGAGAACAGACACATAACATGAGGATAGGACAACAGTGTTTCCCTTTCTCATGTTGTAATGACATATTATTAGTATTTGGGGTGTGGGCTTTTGGCACCCAGCTTATGATGCGCTTCAGTTATTGCGTTTAAGGGTAGCAAATAAGAGGACGAATGAAGAGCCTTTGCATGTGTAACCACTACTTACTTTTAGATTGTTCTTTGTTTCGTCTCGTCTTTAAAATCTAAAATTTTCAGGCTTTTGTTCTGTTGTTTACTGTTGTAGTATTGCTAAGTATGTTATAGTTATTGTTAAATGTTAGGAAATTAAACAATAGGTTGCTGACTATACTTTAAAGTGCTGGAATAGTGCATTTTCATTATTACTTTTAACATATTACACAATGTTGTGTGTGCTAGGGTCAGTCATCAGTCATCAGTCTACAGTTATGTCAGTAGCATATTTACGTGAGGTGAGCCAAGACACTAAAAAGATCCAAATAGCATAGCACTAAGCAGGGATACACAAATGTGCACATGCAGCTTCTCCACACAGTTTCCATCACTTCCATCACTTCAACTATTTTGCTTTGGATTGCATTAATTTGCCGGAGACTGAACCTAAAACTATCATTTACTATTACTTTAATTTTAACCTTAAAACTAGCCTTCTACCTAAAATGCTGTAATTACAGGGCCAAGCTTTTGCCATGAAAACGTGACCGGGTAAATGCCCCTCACAAAAATCCATGACGCACACAGGCACAGTCAAGGATTTGTTCAGGAGAGACACTGTGATTTAACCTTCCTGGACTATGTGACTCAGCTCTGGAGAGCAGCAGGAATTCTTTGTTCCAAATCCACAACACACACTCCTGTCTGTCACTGTTCATCGCAGCTCCTCACTGTGATAATGCTGTATTAATCAGCCACTACTCACGCTATCACATTGTTACGTTTCCTGTACTTGTCGCCTGCGTCTTTTTTTGTATTCGTCAAAAATCTCATTACTGCTTCTCCCCTCTGTTTCCGCTCTCTTTCAGTTGATTTATTTCTGTACTCTTCTTGTCTTGCAGAGTTACAGCGCGGGGAGAGTTTGGTGGAAAAACAGGTGAAGGAAGCTCGTACTAAATGCCGCTCTATTGCATCTCTGCTCACTGATGCTCCCAACCCCAACTCGAAAGGGGTGCTTATGTTCAAGAAACGCCGACAGAGAGCCAAAAAGTACACACTCACCTGCTTTGGCAAAGCTGAGGGAGACAGAGGAGGGGACACAGAAGGGGAGACAGAAGGAGAGACTGAGGAAGAAGGAGGAAGTTCCATTCTAAGTGGCTCAGAATTTGAGGAAGAGGGGTTCTCGGGATCATTTGACCCTACGTGGGACACTGGTTATCTGGACCTGCTGGACAGAAGGAGCTCTGCCTGCCCATCAACCACACCGACTTCTCCAACAACCAATCAGGGTGCAGAACTGGACATCTCTGCATATCAGACCCCAGGACGTGTGACTTCTGCGAATCTAAGGCCAGGTTTGGAAGGATCACGACTGGAGAGCTCAGTCTATCAAGAATCAAGCCTGGAGAGCAGCCTCACAAAGAAACCTAACATCAACTACCCCCCTTCACACATGTCTCCACCATCTGTGGTTCTGACCAATGGGGGGTCAGCAGTTGTCAGTCGGGCTAGTGTTGTGCTGAGCATGCCCTCACAGACACCCCTCCAAAGTCAAAATGGCAACCCTGATCCTTCTCCTAATCATAGTCCCAACCCAATCATAGACTCACACAATAACTCCAGCTTCACTCCTAACCCTGCAGTTCTAAACCGCACGGCGAGGCCTTTCAACTCTGGCTCCACCCCTTCTCGTGCGTCTGTGACCTCTGTGATGTTTCGGCCTCCCCAGCCCAAACCCACGCCCATAACGATGGTATCCAAACCTGTGGCCGCTGTCTCCACAATGAATATCCCAACTTTTCACCCTCCGTCAGATGCAAGGAGAGCAGTCTCTAGCACATCTTTGTATATCCCGCCAAGAAATAGCACCAGTAACACTTCACCCTCTGTTACCTCTCCCCCGCCAGCCCTCTCACCTCCCTCCTCCCTGTCTTCTGCATCTTTCGCTCAGCCTCCTGCACACACATTTTCTCCACAGCCTACAGTGCATGCTTCCCCTTCCACCCCATTTTCTCCCTCTGCAGGTTCTCTGCCATGTGCCTCACCGGCTCAAACCTTCTCCCCTCCGGCTCCACCGTCATACCTCTCTCCCCCTGCTTCTGCTAATCAACCCCCCTCCAACTGCTTTTCAGCTCCTCCCATCTCCCCACCTCACCCCCACGATTTTAATCAGACCTCTTTCCATACCCAATACACCCCACCACCTCCTCCTCCTACTGCACCCCAGCCTCCTCCTTCTCCATCTTTCCATACCTACAATAACTTGACAGATGCTACATCACCTGCCCAGGCTCCTGCCAATGATTCCCTGGTGATACGTGAGCAACGCATCTCAGTCCCAGCGGCTCGCACTGGCATCCTGCAAGATGCCCGTCGTCGTAGCAGCAAGAAGCCAATGTTCAGCTCAGTCCAGAACAGAGATGTCTCCCCAAATCCGGACTTGCTGTCGATGGTCCAAAATATGGATGACCGCTTTGAGAGAACCCCGGCTGGTGAATCTGGAGTTACACCTAGTGGGGAGGCTGGGCATGAATCAGGCCCTGAAGAGGACTGGCTGAGGCTGGGGGCAGAGGCCTGCAACTTTATGCAGGCACAGCGTGGATCCAGAGCACCCCCTGTAGCCCCCAAACCACAGACCCCTCAAGTCCCACAGCTGGCAGGGAAAGGAGGCCAGCTATTTGCTCGGAGACAGAACAGGATGGATCGGTACATTGTAGAGCGATCTCCATCTGTTGCTGCTGCCCCTTACTCTCCTGCCCAGACAAGGGAGCCCTCACCCACACCTTCCCTCCCTGCCACATGGAAGTACTCATCCAATATCCGTGCTCCACCTCCCATCAACTACAACCCTCTCCTATCTCCTTCCTGTCCTCCTAAGGCACAGAAGAAACCCGAGATCACGAAGTCTAGGGCAGCTGGACCTAAGGGGCAGAAAGCAGGCCTCAAGCCTGTGGACATCATGAGCCACCAGCCCTACCAGCTCAACTCTTCTTTGTTCAGCTATGGAAGTGGGGCTCTCCAAGACACCTCCACCCATCAGCAGCATAGAGGACTAACAGGTGGTCCTCAGAAAACAGCACGAGTCTGTGAGATCAAACGCTTCTCCACACCTCCACCGACAGCCACAGGGCCCACCCTCAAAGTTATTGCACCTCGATCAGCTACGACACTTGGGGAACCCCTCCGACGCTCTGATATCATGTCTCCTCCACCCAGTGAAGGTACCAAACCCTTCCAGTGCTATTCACCTCCGTGCCAGCCTCAGTGGGCCACCTCCCCGCTGTCTCCCCCACCGCCTCCTGCACCGACCGCACCACTCCCTCAGCTACCTACCTTCTCCTCTGCTCTTGCTTCACCTCCTACATTTTCCCAATCCTCCAGTGCTGCACAGGCTAACAGGCAGTTTAAGAGTGCTCCAAATCTAAGTCCCCTACAACCTGCTCACCCCCCTCAGCTGGCCTCCAGCAGCACTCAACCCAGCAGGGTCCCCAGGCCTAGGTTCAGCACTTCCAACCTGGGTCTGCAGCCTTGCGTCTGGCGTCCCAGTTCCACCACGCACTGAAAAGATGCTGCACTGGACAAAATGAATAAGGGCTCTATAGGAACACAGAGCAGTATTTTTTTAAACATGCATTTTTAGTGTTGTAATATTGTTTTTTAAAGCTGCAGTTAAGGGCTGGTGATAAAAATCACAACATCTGCTTGGATTGGCCATGCTTGTAGAAAATTTGATCATTTAATCACTTTCATTTATTCGTCTCAAGTAATTGGTTATATAGTAATTAAAAGAAACTATGTTCTGAACGATAAAAGTAGAGTTGGAATGTGTGGAAGGTTTAAGAAATGGAAATCAACTAAAGGCTAAAAAGGCTGAAAGAAAGAAGCTGGAGAAAACTGCAATAAGTTCTGTAAATTAAAACATAAAAAACTGAAGAATAGAGGATGTGTAAAGATAAAACTGTTGTGACAGAAATGTCAGATGGGAAAGGATGAAAAGGAAACACAGGAAGCGTAGAATGAAGTGACACGATGAAAAGATGTCTGACGTGTGTAAAAAGTGCAGTTTTGACACTCTGTAAACAAACCTGTTGCTATCCTATTAGATATCCTGCTTTACAGACAGGAAGTAGCTCCTGTTACTCTCGCTCTGATAAATATATTCTAAGAATTTGTGTTCAGTGAGTGTGTTTTTGTAGTTTCACTCTGCAGCAGTGTGCATGTGTGTGTGTGCTTTGTTTGCTGTAGTTGTCCAGGGAAATGCTTTTTACAGTAGATTTGATTTCTCATCAGTTGATATGAAACAAGAGAGCGATAACACGTCTGTTTAGCTTTGATTCTTTCCCACAGAGACATGCGGCTGAATAAAAATAGACGTGACTCACCTCAGCTGTCATTCGGTTTCTCCCTGTGTCACTCGCGTCACCACCCACTCCCACACTGGTGCCCCTTATCTCCTCCACCCATTACTTTTTCCAATTTTTTCCTCTTCTGTGAGCATTTATTGATCCTTCCGGCAGCACAGCTGTTCTCTAAGGATTCACGCAGCGTTGACGCCAGATATTAAAACATTAGTATTGGCTTTGAGAAAGTGGTTTCCGTAGTAGTTTAAACTTCCACCACAGGGGGGCACAGTAAGATTTGTCATGCAAACATGTTTCGCCACAACAGTTTATGTCTCTTCCTAGATTTTACAGTTCATTGCTATTAAAACTTAACAGTAATTCGGCTTGACTCCCTTATTCTTCAATATCCTGAAAGTATGCAGAATATTTAATAAATCAACTGACTAAGATGAAGACAAATCAATTCAAATACACACATTCCTTTTCCCCACCTGCTAGATCTGCTCCAATGATTGATTGCTGTATTTGATAGTGTCCTTGTAGTTTTGATAGCATACATTTCAAAGTGCTTTACTGACAGTCACCTGATGGCCTTGGAGCTGTGAAACCCGGCCATGGCACCAGAAAGGGATCTAACCTTTAACCCTTAACTGGGATCAGTTGACAGACAGTGCTAACTTTAGCTGTAAACTTTAGTCCTCTTCAGGTCTGAAGGTAAGTTTAGATGCTGCGTGGAAGGGAAACACACACTTATACATAAAATGCTTCCAGTGTGCAGCCTATTATTTGTTTCTACTTACCAGGTAAGTGGATAATTTCATGCAATTTTTAAATTTGGATTTAAACCGCATAAAAGCTACAACTGCACCTATATAAGGACTTAAATGTCCTTTTACCAAATGAGTTCTATAATTCTCTCTCTTTTGGTTGCCATCCTCTTCCCCATTAATTCCTTTCTTGCTCAGTGGCACACACACACACACATACAGAGCCCATTTCACCTATTTTTGGAGCCGTTAATCTCCAGCTATTTGGCCCAGTGTTCGACTCTTAATTCTGATGGCTTTTTTTACAATGTGATTGAGAGAGGAGGGGAAGTGCTACCTCATACATCCAGCCTCTTCTTGTTGCTCTGCCAAAGAGGCCATTCCCTTGCACCATCTTTCTGGGTCAGCAGAGTCAAGGATTTAGGGTCAAGGGTCCAGGTTTAAGGGACATTGTTGACTTTTTAAAATTGGGATCACTCATTTTTAGGTTATTTAAAAATAAACACTGTTCCTTTAATGTTTTCTTTTTTGTTATCTGCCTGGTTAAAGTATTGATAGAGGTAAATTAGTCACAAAAAAACAAGGTTAGTAGATGCTCAAAGTGGGAGTTTGAATTCCTGATGGATTTGAAGGCTAGTTACACACATACTTTTGTGTTGAGGTCACTTGACTCATTCAGTTTTAGAATCACTACAGAGGTGTGTCTCTTGGGATATGTCACCTCTGTGATCCAGTCAGACTGTATTCAAAGGTTACTGGATGAATTTTGCAGATTTTCCCTCCAGCATCGCTGTGAGATTTTAGGTTTTGCATAAGTGAACATGTTGACAGCTATTCAATGGATAGTCATGAAGTTTAGTTAACAACATATTCTTCACTTTTTTGTACTTTTTTTATTACTGAAAAGCAAATAACACCACGCTAGGACAATGTTTAAACACATGCTTAAACATTTAAATTTGAGCTTTGTTAAGAGAAATCTTACGACTCTTAAATATTTTAATAAGCTTCTTATATATTTAACTCTTTTAGATCTGTGTTCGGTCTCTGCTAGCTCCAGGGAAATATGTGGAGACACCTGAAAACAGTGCTAGGAAAAATACATACATTCAAATATAACTGTTCTGTAAAGCTGATGGAAAAATGAAAACATTTCTGTATATTCATTAGCACAAGAGACCTTGATTGTATACTGTTACAAATATGGATTATAGCTGCTTTGAAAATTTTGTTTCATTTTCAGAAAATTTTGGCTATTCCAGCTGATCAGTCGATCCCAGAGGGCTTTTCAACCATCATTTCTTACCTGCACAAAACTCAGTGACAGAACACTAAAATACAGAGCTTTTATAGTCTTGTCCCAGAGATGTACCTCCCTGGATAAAATAACGACTTACTGGTTGATTCCAAAAAACTGAGGAGGATGCAGGTGTAACTTCTGCTAACATCTTCTAACGCTTGAAGCTGCTGATCACTCCCAAAGGTTTGCGGGGTGAAGGGCAAATGCCTGTCAGAGGGGGAGTAAAAGATATAAATAAGAGGATAAATGGCCTCAGGCAAATAAACTTCAACAAACCTGTTCTATTCTTTTGTGTTTGTTATTAAAAGCCGACATCCACCTGCAGTCTAAAGAGGCTGGAGGAATTCACTGAATTACTCATCTCTGCAATGTTTGTATCATTGCCCTGGCAATGTTGTTGCCAGGGAAATAGATTGAGATTTTAAGATTTAGGATAGTGCCGAGACACAATCAGAAATTCCTCTGGGAATCACGGACTGGATCCGAATTGTTGTTTCAAATCAAACCACCTGTCTCCAAGCTTGTTAACTCCTTTTGTTGACGCTGGTATGGTTTTTTCTGATAATTTTAAAGTCAAGACTTTAGTAGACTCCCTGATGCATTTTTCCATCTCTGTTTTGACACTGCGTTCAGAAAATAAATCAATGTTAATCCCAAAAACCTATGTAGGCTTGCTTCTTTCCGCGGAGAAAAGTGTTAAAGAATCAACAAGGGAATCAATAAAGACTCAGACTTATAAGCAGGACTGATAATGGCATTGGCATCAATACCAGCTTGACCTTTTAAAACTGGAACAACAGTCTTGATGACACTAACCCTTACACATAAACAGAAGCCTTGCTGTTAGTCAGCATTTCAGTGCTGAACATTACCAGCAAAATGCTATGATTTAAGCTGCTTTTCTTGGAAGTTGCTGGAATGGTTGCTGGAAAATGAGAAACAGATGGGAACAATTATGGTAGAGCGAATAGTTAGATAGATACCTAATACTAAAAAATACATTATTTGTGCTTCATATTACCAACACCACACCCACTTCCCTCTAGACCCTCTACTCAATTCACCCCACCCCACACCACCTCACCCTGGTCTCCCACCCCTCCTGCAGCCTTCCAGACAGAGTCTCACTCTCTGCAGGGCGAACAGCAGGGCAGGCAGTGCAATATTAGCACTGGGATACAAATCTACTCGGGAATTTAGATTCCTCATCCTCCGGGACCTTTTGTCTTCGTGCGGACACCCTGGGTCTTGTAGGTAAGACACTGGAGAAGTGAAAATGTGCGATAGCGTTGGCAAAAACCCATTAAAACCTTTCTCACACATGCCTTGAATGTTTGCGGATTATCTGGTACTGATGGCCACTGAGTTGTCAGATAGTTTGCGATCCTCTAAGTACAAGCAGACAGTTCCAGTTAAATTTGCTGACGTCCTGTGGTCAGCAGATTTTGGCTGCAGGAGGGACTCCCATCTGAGGCCTTATGAGCCCTCTGTGGCTGGATGAATTAATGAGTATCAGCAGCAGATGCTCAGCAGTATACTGCAGACTGGACTGTTTGCTATGGTAAAAGACAGCAACTGTTTAAGACAGCCTTTAAATGAATACTGTTGGGTGCATGAATTTACAGTTGTGTTATTGTTTACACCCTTTTCACTTTAAGTCTTGAAAAATCAGTTAAACCATGTCAGATCATGACAGCCAGCTGGTGGACAGCTTATTCCATTTCCTTTCCTAAACTTCTTACCTAACACTGTAGTCCCTGAGGAATCTGGCCTTCTCCGGTGGAGTTTTTAGTTCACGAGGATGTATGTGTGTATTTGGGAATGTGCTGACTGATAGCCTTCCTCCCCAGCTGTCCCTTCGAGATTTATCTGGAGCTAAAACAGGCTGCTCGTTGGGGACAGGAGCGTGTCTTCACTTAGAGAGGCAGTAACAGGACCCAGGGCTTCACTCTCAGCTCCTGTAGTTGCATCAACGCAGCAGTTTGCCTCCATCTTGCATTTCCCAGAGAACATCCAAAAACACCTGTAATCTCCAGTTTTTAATCCACCAGCCACTGACTCACATTAATCACAAGAGTAGAGCTATTTGAGTGCAAATCTGTGTGTGAGTGTGCTTTTGTTGATGTGTCTGAGTGTGTGTGTGTGCTGAATTTATATGTATGTTTTATGTCGATGACAGTCCCACTCACCAGAGTGCTATAGAACATGGGCTCATAAAAATAGCTCACACAGGACTGAATCCCCGGCTAGGAAACGAGCTTCAATTACAGCAGATGAAAAGCAATTACATTAACTGTCTCCCTGTAGACAGGCCCTCCTGCTTTTTCTTTTAGTAGGACTCACCTCCAGCTTCGCTTAATTGCTTTCGACCTGAGCAATTGACAACGATATACTGCCAGGCTCGATCTGAGTGGTTAGTCAAGACAGGCATGAGCTTCCACCTTTGCTTAGTGTCCATAAGGGAATGCAGGAGATACACTTTATGTTTAAAGAGCACCTTATTTAATTAGGGAGCCCAGTAAGATTCTGTTGGGGTTGATATACAACTTAAGTTTGCATCTTCTTCTTAAACATTTTACACTTTTGCTGTTTTACATTTCGTTGCCAGCCACTATCTCGTTGCTAATCCTATCATGATGTAAGCCAAACTTTGGGCAGCAATTCTTAATATTCATTTAAACCTCTCTTAAAGTATAAAACGAGTCATGACAATTCCTAGGATACAAAGTCTAACACAGAACATAAAAGCAATTATGCCAATGTCAATAATAATGGTAGTTATTAATTCGCCTTTTTGGTGTTTTTTTTCTGGTGGTCAAAGTCAAAGTCAAATTTATTTATATAGCACATTTAAAACAAAAACTGTCGACCAAGGTGCTGTACATTTAGGATAATCAAAAGAGATAAAAACATAGAAAGACATGCTAAAATTAAAGAAAAAGAAGCATAAAATTAGAATATTAGAGAAAGAAATAAGACAAATAAAAGTAATAAAAATTCATTCTGATTTAAAAGCAAAGGAATAAAAGTATAAAATGAGTGAAGTCATAGAACCAGTGGTGTTGGTGTGTATTTATTGGTCCTTAGTATATAGTGGTTTATTATAGAAATATTATAAGTATTTTGACTTCCCGGGGTGGTTTAACAGGCTGTAAACTGTGTATAAACTGTCTTTGCCTTTAAAAACAAGAATGGATTAAGTGACTGAATTAAGTTAAAATATCAAAAGGATGAGTCTGATTTCAAGCTGACCCTTGTATCCACCCCAAATGTTTACCTTGGACAGGCAATTATCTTCCACCTCTGCTACATACAAAAGCAGTACTTGTATGGATTGATGTTGAGCTCTCCTTTTAGCTCTATTTTTGGTCTCCACCAGCCCCTGAGTGAAATGTGGAAATATGTTAGACAAGGAGCATACAATAGGTTCATTACAAAGTTTTAGGAGAAAGCAACGAGTTGCCTTGGCCAGACTGATTAAAGGAGTAATGAGACTCAACAAAATTGTAAAATTGCTGTGAGTGAAAAGATTCTCGAATGTGGAACCAGAAGTTGGTGATAATTTGACCACTTTTCTAATACATGTGAGAACCTGCATGTTACACATATGCCATATAATTGAATTTAAAATCTGCATTAGTATAGTAAACATAAAAAAATTAAAGAAATATATCATAACTTTAATATATTGTTGTTTCTGTTCATTTTTAAGGACCTGACTTTGCAAGAAGTGGTTTGATAGGAAGTTCTTAATGATCGACTGTTTTTAAACAGTTGATGATGACTATTAGATCAAGGAGAAATATTTACCATCAGTATCTCTTTTAGACTGTGTCATGTACTTTTCTCTGTGTGTGTAAAAAAGTGGTGGAAGGGTAGACCTGTGATTAATGTTTCAAACATATTTTGTCTGTTATGTATTTTAGCCATGTCCCTTACAACTCCTGCTCCTTCTAACAAGGGAAACAAGGCCAACAAAATCATCACTGACCTGTCCAACATCAGCCAAAATGGTAAACACACACACACACACACAAACACACACACACATGCATGCACGCACACATACAGCACAATGGCAAAATATTCAGATGCGGCGTATAAACATGAAACACTCTGCTAGTCATTCCAGCTCCTTAAACACTACTTTATTTCCCAAATGATGTGATTATCCCATCTAGTAAATGTCAAATCTTTAGTGCCTGTCTGCTATCTGCCCACTCTACTCATATAAACTGAACTCTGTGGGTGTAAATCATTGCATTCGGTTGTATGATACCACAATTAAATAAGGACCCGCGCTCATGCACACTTGTTCCAAGCAGTAACACAATATCTAACATGCACGCAGCAATTCCTGGAGGGATGTGGGTCATTATCAGATGGCAGAGCAGCCACAAATCTGTCACCATTATGGGCAACACAAAATATCAGAGGGCGACTCTGCTCTCAATATGTTTGTCTGAGGATGTGTGTAAGCTCCAACAGCTAAAAACTTAATAATGTGTGTGCATTTCTTTGTTTAGTTACATTGGCTGCTTAAGTAGTGAGATTTTACTTTCTGTAGGACAGACACCTTAAAAATAGAAGGTTTAATATGTTCATTATGCCAGATCCACCAGCCCATCTGTTCAAAGTTATGCTGTGCATGTTAAAATTATTCAAAGTCAATAAACATTATTTATAATTTAATTGGTGATTCCAAAGTTTCCAAAAACACCAGAAGTATCAAAATAAAGACAGGAAATGTCTTATTATATTCACAGGAAGAGTATAGTTGCAATATTTACTTAGTTTAGTTCACCTTCTCGGCAGATAGGATGTTTTTCATAATCTGCTTGATAGAGTAGTATACTATTGATCACGTGATCTTCATTTCAAAGCTACACTTTAACTCGCTGTGATGTTAAAATGCTGCACCTCTGCTCCAGATTCACAATCCAAAGACATCCAGGATAACTGGTGACTCTACACTGCTTTTACTCTAAATGATTGTCTGTATCTGGGTGTCAGCGTCGTGATTGACTGGCAGCTTGTCCATTGTGTACCTCGCCTCTAACCTAATGTCAGTTTGGATCGATTCCAATCTCGTACAAACCTCCAAAGGATAAGCAGGCATAGTTTGTTCTCACAGGGGGACAGCTGGCTAGCTCTGTGGTAACAAAGATAGTTACAGCTCATGGAGAGCTTGTTGACTAACTGTGTATCAAGAAGTTGAGTCCTTGTGAATCTGGAGATTCTCTCACTCCTCTAACACTTCTTGGATGTTGGTATTACCCACTGGTTTATTTGTCTACCATTTTAACAAATCATCTTTCCTTGAGAACTGTCTGCCGTATTGTATGTGATACAAGTTCACCCACTGGTGATCGGTCCCTTGAGGTTGCTGGCTGTCACTAGGTGAAATCAGTCACAAAGAAGATGCTGCAACAAAAACTCTCCTTGCTGTGGTTGCTAGCAGATTTTCACGTGTAGTTTGCATGGAAAGCACTCACTAACTACTAGGTGAACGATAGTGAAACCTGAAAAACTGTGATGCATGGTTGCAGCAAACAAGTTTCAAGAGGTGACAAATGATCTCCTCTCGCCGTTTTCACAACTGCTCAGAGAGTAGCCAATATGTTTTTCTAGGCAAATTGGCAACTTTTGTGCACACTAAAATCTGCCAGTGATCAAAGCAATCACGAGGAGGTTTACCAACTTGTTGGGAAATTCTTCCTTGGCAACTAGTGATCGCCTGGGGGTCACTGACCAGTCCCTAGGCCTGTATAAATGGGTATTTAGCAACTGGTTTCCCAGGGACTACCATCAAACTCCAGCAACGACACTGGCTAAGGAATGCAAATTTTACACTCTCCAAAAATGATGGACAATTATTAAATTGGGCCAAATTAGCTCCAGAGAGAAAACAAAATGTTAGCATGGCAATTTATGGCAATTTAAACAGTATAAAAGATGGATGTAGCCACTATGCCCACATGTTAGCATTTTGGCCACGGTTGCGTTCTTTTTTGAAGCCACACACTTCAAAAAATTAGCTAAATTATTAGCTAATGCTAGTTAGCTTAGTTGGGAATCAAACAGATATTTGCTAATTAATGCTAAGCAGTGGAAGATTAAACTGCTAGAATTTCACCCACCAAAAACTGAAGCAGAAACATATTAAAGTATACAGGAGGTTAGAATATTATATATATAAAGAGAAGAAAAAATATTTCTCCTTTGGCACATCTTCATTGTCTGTTCCTATTCCAGCTCGGACTGTTATTTTAGAAAGTTTTTTTTACCCGTTTCTTTATATGAGCTGGTAAAATTATTTGACTCATTGGAACCATCCTCCAAATCTCTTAATCTCTATTTTAGCTGCATCTTTGTTTTTTTTAAGGATGCTGTCATCCACCCATTTAAAAAACAGAAGAAAACAAACAAACAAAAAAACAGCCAAGCTTGATCCTTCTCTTCTTAGGAGTTATTCTCAAATCTCTAAATTACACTAAGCATCTGACAGTGGTTTTAGACAAATATAGCATTCTTGAAAGTTTTCAGTCTGGCTTTTGTAAAGACTTTCCTTAGACTCCAATGAAAACTGATTGAAGTCATGCAGGAGAATGTTATTTTTCACTGATGTTTGATGTGATCTGTGCCTTTGATGCTGCTGACCATCACATTACACTCAATAGTGTAATTCTGTGGCTGCTTCTAAGTACAAGTCCTCTTTGACCTTTTTAACCGATGGTGTGTCACAGATTTCTGTTTTGGGGCCTTTATAATTTATGTTATACCTGCACTGTCTTCAGTTCATTTTCAGCACGTTTAAGGACATTTCTTATTATTGCTACTTAGATGGCATCAAGCTGTTTGCCTCTTTTTAGCCCCACCATGTTTCTTGGCTACCAATCTTACATAGATGCTGAATTAAAAGTTGGATGGTCAGTAATTTTCTCCAGCTTAATGAAGAGAGGAACCATGGGGTAACTTTTGACTTGAGCTGAGTTCTACTATGTTGCTCTGAATTGGAAATTGTTATTCATGCTTTTATTTTGTTACATCTGGAACATTGTAATTCACCATTCACCTCCCTGGAATGCCTGCAGATTTCTCACCCAGTCTTCTTAGTTACTCTCATGTCACACATCGCTAATGCTAATTCAGTTACACTGGATCCCCAATGAACTTCAGAGTTCACTTTCAGATTCTGGTTTTGACTTTTAGAGCTCTGCATGGATCACATCCTCAGCAGGGGCCTGAGGACAAGTGATCAGGGCCTGCTGGCTGTGCATCATACAAGGCTGAAAACTAAAGGTGACAGAGCTTTTGCAACTGTGACTCTGAACTCTCTCCCCCTGAGTCCGAGATGTGTGGACTTGGTGGTCTCTTAAAAAGCAGCTAAAAACTGATCTTTTTAGAATTGCTTGTGGGTAACCTTTCCTATTACTATTTTAACATTTTTGTTGTGAAGCACTCTGTGATACCTATCTTTAAAGCTGCTACATGAATAAAAATTTTACTTGCTTACTTTAAGCCACTTTCATGTTGACTTCATCTTTCGGAGTTGGAGGTTGGTGTAAACCAAATACCTGCAAACTAACAGCATTCCCAAAAGCCTCTCTGCAGGGTATCTGTGTTTAAAGCTATTTCAAAAATGTTAAAATTACACGTATCTGTTGCGTAATACAGTATTACTTTAAAAAAAGACACAGCCACAAAATATTATTTGCTAAACTCTGGATATGAAATCTGCAGTCTGCTCTGTCTGGGCACATGCTTGTATGTGTCATTTAACAATCTGTTGACTTCTTTCCCCATTTGTGTCCCTTGCTGTTTTCTCTATCAGTCCTTCTGCTGTCACATCTGCAGCCACATCTGTATCTTTCCACCAGTTTGTTTTCAGTCGGTCGCTTATTCATTCAAGGGCTTATCCTGCTTATCCCTTATTTTGCTCTGGTTAATTCCACTGGATCTATCCATCATCCCTGCTGCTGTGTCATTCCGACTGTTTGTGTCATATCTCTGTCAGTCTCTATGTTGTCCATCTGTCCACCCCCTGCCTCGATCAGTCTGTCCAATTTTCTTCCAGTCAGCAACAGCCAGCTCCAGTTTCACATTCTTCTGAATTAACACTCTAATCAATATCCCCATGGGAGAGTTCGCTCTGCTCAGCAGCCTCAATTATTCTCTCTCTCCCTCGTGCACGCACGCATGCACACACACACACACACACACACACACACACACACACACACACACACACGCACACACACACGCACACACACACACACACACACACACACACACACACACACACACACGCACACACACACACACACAATCTACACACCTACTTGCCCAAGTCTGATTTACGAGGTACTGCTAACAGCTCTCTGCAGCATTGCAATGCCAACTCCCTGGTTTATAGATGTGCTTGTGTTTGTGTGTGTGTGTATGTGAGTGAGAATGTGCATTGGTTTATGGCTCAACTCCAGGTGTTATGAGTGATATCAGAGTGTATGTAGTGGATGAGAAGAGTGTTTAATGAGGAGCTCTGTGGAGCAGTAAAATCTATCAGATCTCTCCATCACCAAGAGAGGAGAAGCAAGAGGGAGGCAGTGTGTTATAAGGATTTCCCTCCATAAACAGTTCTACCACAAAAGCTGCAGTAAAATTCCCCAGTGCACTTTTCTTCCATATTGCTACGGCCTCTTAGCCCCTAGAACTCCCACAGTTTCACATGAACACATCCTTTAACACCACACAGCAGGTTTCTACTCCAATTTATCACTATAACAATGATCTGGAAGCCTGACAATAAAAACCTACACTTTTGAGACTTGTGCTGTACATCCTTCATTCAATATCAGGCACTTAAATGGACTTTTTAATTTCCCAAATGGGTTTAAGTGAGAATAACTGTACTGCTGACATGGGCGTACAAACCTCTGAATCCACAATTTTAATGACTAAAAATTGTGTAAGGTGAAAAATCATAGCTCGGTTTATTTTATTCAAATGGGAAAATGAAGAAAATGTTAATAAAACTGAATAAAATAAAAAAAATCTCTGGAAATATGCTTATTCACTGCCAAGTATTTGACCAAATGACCACTTTTTAAATATGAGGGCGTCAGGAGTGGTTAGCTTAGCTTAGGATAGACTTTGTGGACATTCTTACACTCATTCTGGCAGAAGCAGACTCTTCCCTCCCATTTGCAGCATTTCTGCAAAGTTGAGCAAGCGATCTCTTCACTGTTGGTACGCAGACATGTTCATTTAATCCGGCCATTCCCAAACTTGGCTCATTTTGAACAATTTTATCTTTCCCACACGATAGCTACCACTTTTGACAAGATATAGGATACTTTTCAGAATAAAAAATAATATGAATTAAGAATAATGTGGATAAAAATGTAAATGTTTATTTATAAGTTTCCTGCAACAAAAGAATAAATGTATGTATGAACATAACCACCAAGATGTCACACATCACTTTTTGAAGCCTTGTGTTGTTTTGACTGTGAAATTAACTCTTGGAGCTTGATTTGAGCATTTTGCCCACCCTGAGTTCAATCTTTGAAAAACACAAAAGCATATTATTGGTAAGGGATGGATGTGACAGAGAAACCGCCTACAAACATGTACCGACATGTCAATCTTAAAGTAGCAAAGTCTTGAGCTACGCTTTGTTGTATTTCACTCCCAATGAGCCAGATGTTGAAATTACTAAAAAATCAGTGACAACAGGTCCATTGGATGGTGAAACATTGTCAGTTTGTATGGAGGAGTTCAGGAGAGAAATGCTACATCTGTCTGTGAAACACGGTGAAGGCTTCGTTATAGTTGGTGCTGGATTCAGGCCAGTGAAGAGTTTATCAAAATAGATGAAGTCATAAAGGTAGAAAAGTAAAGTTAAATTTGGATCCACATTGCAAAGCCATCTGGAAAATGACTGCGATCCCAAACACACTGCCAATAGAGCAAAACCATACCAGGACAGAAAAACACACAGTGGAAGATTATCAGTCATGGACTGGCCTCTCCAGAGCCTGCACCGCAACATTATTTACTCACCCAACCATTGCAACACTATTAAATCCATTTGAGCTGAAATATTGACATTTCGATGAGTCTTTGCTTTCAGCATTGCCATAATTTCATTGATTATCACTGGTTGCTTTACACTTACAACATTGTATTATGCTGAAAGACACAGTAGCTTGATTTAATGGCATTTCTGGTATTGCAGTGTAATCCAAAAATAATATTACATTACTACACGTAATTTTCTCATGTAATGTATTATAAATTTCTTTGTAGTTAATTTATTGCACATATTTAACAAATAAATAAGAAACTATAACCACTTTTTCATAACAAATACAATTAATTTGAATGACTTGTCCCTGACATTCACCTTGAAGCACTGCAGCACTGTATTTTTATAGTATATGTGTGAGTTAGGGTAACGATATCTTCTCTCTGCACACTGTCAGACGATGAGACAGACCCTGAGGCCTCTGAGTTCGATCTGGGTACCAAGATCAAGGCACCCAAAGATGTGATGCTCGAAGAGCTCTCCCTGCTCAAGAACAAGGGGTCCAAGATGTTCAAGATGAGGCAGCAGAGAGTCGAGAAGTTCATCGTGACCAACGAGAACATGGTGACTGTGTATATGAGGAGCTAAGTGTTTGTGTTGTCTATATATGTTTGTGATCTGATAAGATTATATCCTCTGTATTTTTAAATATATTTCAGCAGAACCTTCAGAACCTGATCATGTCCCCTCCCCCTGTTCCACCAAAGCCTGAGATGCCAAAGGAAGAAAGTATGATCACAGAAATTCTCTTTTCACTATTTGTGATGCCTTCCTTCTGTTAAAAGTATGCATGTCATATCTGTGGTGCTCACCTCTTTCCTCCCCATTCCTGTATGTCTCAGTAGTAAAGGAGACTGTGGATGAGGAGGTGGAGAAGCAGCAGAAGAGGAAGGACTATGTACGCACCTACATATCCCCATGGGAACGGGCCATGAAGGACAATGAGGAGCTGAAAGCCACGATGAAGCCCTGCATGCCTGGACCCATCCAGAGACACCCAGACCTACCTCAGTACAAGAGCTTCAACAGGTACTGTATTATTGAATGACTATTCAAGTATATAATGACAACAGTGTTTTTTCCCCTTAATCATGAAGCAGTGAATAGTTTCTTCCTTCCCATCTGTTTCCATGGCTTTACTCACCACAGACACAGCCTTTACTTGCTGTATAACATTCCTGATATTTCAAAATGTACTTTAACACTTACCACTGAGCAACATTTGGTCCCCGATGTCATTATCTTAATCTTATTTGAACCGTGGATCTCAGTACATTGTAATACAGTTAATAATTCTTGCACAGCTGTGTCCTCTGTGATTAGTAATGGACCTGATTATGCAATCAATCTCGGATGTATAATAAGAAAACAGGCACCTGGAAACAAATATGTAAAAGTCCCTCATACATGGGAGAACTGATGAGAATGGAGCCTATGTCTTTGTGTCTTGTGAAACTTTTAAATCTCCGTTTGGTACTCTGTTTGGTCATTGAGAGGCTTCTTGAAGTTAGTTTAAAACTCTATGAGGTTGTTTTGAGACTCTTTGTGGTAAGTTTGAGAATCTTTGAGGTTGAATTGGAACTGAGTTTTAAAAAAAAAAGACTTTCTGAGGTTGTTTTGAGACTCTTTGAGGTTGTTTGGAGACTCTCTGATGTTGTATTGAGAGTCTCTGGTGTTGTTTTGTCACTATTTGATGTTAGTTTGAGACTCTTTGAGGTTGTTTTCAAACTAAGGTTGTTCTGAGACTCTTTGAAGTTACTTTGAGACTCTTTGAGGTTGTTTTGAGACTCTTCAAGGTTAGTTTGAGACTCTTTGAGGTTGTTTTCAAACTAAGGTTGTTCTGAGACTCTTTGAAGTTACTTTGAGACTCTTTGAGGTTGTTTTGAGACTCTTCAAGGTTAGTTTGAGACTCTTTGAGGTTGTTCTCCAACTCCTTGAGGTTAGTTTTGGACTTTGGCTGTTTTGGATCTTGTTACATGCCAGCAGGCTTGGCTTGTTTGTCTCATTTTACTTGAGTGTGAATGACTTCTCCCTTTTACTATTTAGTATCTCTATGTATATTTGTCCTTTATCTATGCCTGTATGTTGGTGAAGACATAGATAGGGATAGTTGTCCTTTTGCCAATCGGCCCACATTTCAACAGGTTTGAGCCAAACGTTGCAGAGTTGAAGTTACAGTGAACTTTAGCTTAGCTGTCATCGATTCTCCCATGCAGGAGGCCTTTTTACATATTTGTGTCCAGGAGCCTGTTGTGTTGTAATACAATCAAGGTTTATTGCTTATTCAGACCCATTAGTAATGGCAAAGGATACAGCTGCTCTTATGGTGCTTCGAAAGAATTATAAACAGTATTGCAATGGACTGAGATCCAGGGTTCAAATAAGATTAGGATAATGACATCTGGGGCAAAATGTTTGCTACAGTTAAGTAGAAAAGTACATTTCTAAATGTTAAAGATGCTGTTTAGTAGGTAAAATCTACATCTCTGCTGAGTTTGATAAAACCAGTAAATTTCAATGAGGCGCTAACACGGCTCTGCATTGAAGTAAGAGAGGTTTTATTAGCAGTTGTGCTGATGTCTTTGTCATAGTTTAGTTGACTGTGTGGCAGAGGTACACTCTGACATGAGGATCCTCTCCTTACCACTCTCTAAGCTGGTAATTCTTTCATTCAGTCAGCAAAATATGTTGTATGGAATGAGTATGTCAACCTTAATGTTTGTAGAAAATTGACAATTTTAATGTATTTTGTGTGGGTTTTTTTTTTTTTGTTTGTTTGTTTTTTGCGTTTTGTGTTTTTTTAGCAAGTTATTAATTTGGAAGTTATTTTGCTGTACTGCTTAACACCAAAAATGCTTGTCATCCTTTTTCTCCTTAGGATGGCACTGCCATACGGCGGTTATGACAAGGCATCCAAGTTGCTGACCTTTGAGCTTCCAGAGCTCAATGTTGCCACCGAGGAGCCTGAACCTCTGCCCACACTGCAGCCTGACATTCGCTCGCGCCCCTCGTTCAACCGCACGCCCATCGGCTGGGTCTGCAGTGAAGACAATTCACACATCCACACAGATCTTGAGATCCCCTTTGACGGAGAGACAGATGACCTGTGATGAGCTTTTAAATTTGCAGCACCTAATAACTCATAAGTCCAGTGAGAACTCCCAACATGTACTTTAATTGTAAAAAAACCCCTAAACAAACATAAATTATTTAAAATTGATATGATGGAACAGGACAAATTATCTCCCCTGCTCTACTGTGTGCTGTCTTAGCCTTTACATCCTCACCTATGAATGAGTCTGTGACTTTGCATATTATGAGATACTGTGAGACCTGAAACAGACAAACACTCTGCACTCTTAGAACAATTTATGCAATAAACTTCCCCTTTAGAGAATGTCTGCTGGCTTCTCATTCCATATGTGAAAGTAACAAATTAATAGAAAAGGAAGAAAACAACTCAAGGTTGAAAAATTTTACACTAACTCTTAATGACCTAACATGATATTGTCATGAACTGAAAGTTCACCTAAGGAGTGGACCCAAATGCAGACACCAAGAAGCAGAGGAAACTATTTACAAGAGTGTTTATTTGATAGCTGAGATTGTGAGACAGATTAGAAATGGCTACGAGGAAGTGGCAGTTGGAACTGAGAAGGGCGGCCCTAGGAAACTGGATCACAGAGGAGGTTATGTCAAGAGACAGAGAGGCAAAAGGGATCCTTTCGCCTCGTCCTAACAGACGGAGAGGGAGTTATTGTATGGATAAGGAGATGTCAACTGAGAGTCTTTGCAGGTACGGGCTTTGAAGACTGGGGGGGGGGGGGGGGGGGGGGGGGTATAGTGGAAGGCCGGAGGGCAGGAGGGCAAAAACCATACAGATATCCAGGAGAGTCCAAAACGTGGAGACAATTTTCCAGGTGAGATACAGGAAGCTCCACTCCAAAGGGATGGACAGGAGACCAACAGCCACGGGTGGAAAAACCCCAGACACTTCCACAGACCATGACATATATAAACATTTTTTTCAAACTAACCCATCTAATAGTGATTAAATATTAGTAATAGTGATTAATAGTGATTAATAGTGATTAAAGTTTGTGGTATAGAAAACTACTACATGAGAGAGAATATTCATGCTCAAAACAAACCAGTTATAAATATTAAGGTCCCCTGTTAAAACTATTTGAGACTATTCTTTATCCACAATGATCCATCAAAAAGTGAGGTGAGTATATTTACAGTTAACACAAAGTGTCTTCTCAAAACAAAAAATACCAATTTTAAATTATGTATTACTTTAATTGGCAAAAAATGTTCCTGAATAAATATGCAAGTAAACCACTGTGCAGTTCATTTTTGAGAAGGGGTAAGTGGAGTATAGAAGGAATATAATGTCAGCCATTCCAGTAATTACAAAGTAAACATTGCAAAATTTAGATTTAGACTTTATGACAAGGACATTGTCCTTGGATAGACCAATCAGGCAGTGAATAATACTTTTAGCTTTTGGATCATTTTATACAGGGAGGCCTTTCTGTACAGAGTTGGCATGTTATTTCCGTGCCTGCATGGGTTCTGTCTCGGTGCTCCGGCTTCCTCCCACAGTCCAGAAACATGTTAAGTTAATTGTTGATTCCAAACTTCCTGTAGATGAGAATTTGACCATTAATGGTTGTCTTTCTCTGTTGGCCCTGCATAAAATGGTGACCTGTTGAATGTGTACCCCTACTGTCCCAGGGCAGCTGGTGTAGGCTCCATCAGCCTGCAACCCTAAACTGTTTAAGTGGTTATAGATGATTTTGCATAATTGACCAATAGCTATGGGCGTGCTACAACAGTAAAAATGTAAAGTAGCATGATTCAGTAATTTCAGTAATGAGAAGCTTTGATGCATGTAGCTTAAAAGAAACACCCAGCCTGCAAAATATGCAAACTGAAATCACTGTACACAAGATTAGGATCATATTATTTTAGGTATATTAAAAGCACATCTAGGGACAGGCATTGCAAATTTGATTAGGTTATAAATGATGCCATGTTGTGCAGCAAGGTTCAGGATACTTAACTGTGTAACTGTGCAACACTTATAAGAACTATAACAGGAATAATTTCATTGGTAGAAAATGTGTAAAATTGTAAAAACAACATATGGCTACTGGGAAAAGGAGCATGGGAGTCTGCAAGATGGGGGGGCTTAAAGCTTTGATGACTGGGTGCTACATCACACACACACACACACACACACACACACACACACACACACACAAACAACTTCAGTCATTTCAGTGTCTGGAGAGAAACGCTTCTTTGCACTTGTTTTGCTTTGCTTTACATGTGACATGAACTGTGGCTACTTCATCTTCCTGACCGCTGGCACAAATGGTGTTAGTGAGGGACAACACTGGCGGGAGGCTATCGCTATACTGGGAACCTTGGACCAACTCTGGGCAAACTGTTTCCCTGTTCCCAGAATTTGTGTTGGGCTAAGTTAATTGACTGACAGTTCTAGTTTCATATTTAAAATGTAGAAAGCAAAGCAAAATTTATATCTAACTCAACAAAAGGCAAATCCCCAGAAATATTTAACTCCACCTTTCTCTGACATGTAGCCTAATATTTCAATACCTTTTTCAATAGTATTAAAACACACTACAGCTACTTAACATTTTCATTTGGAGTGACCTCAGTGGTCAGGATTAGAAATTAGTACATCACACCGACAGGTCAGGGTTGAGTGGTTTGGATACAAAGTCAGAGAGGCAAGACTGAGATGGTCTGGATATGCGCAGAGGATGGATAGCTATTGGCGGGCAAATTCGATTGACCCTCAAGATAAAGATGCCAAACACGAGTAAAACACATCTCTAATCATACATGTTCTTGAAAGACTTCAAACCGTTTTATTTTCTCACGCGCACCTCCCAGTGTCAAACTAAACGGTGTCCGCATGACCTCTCACCTGCTCCACCAGCAGTCCCTGTTAGTGACTCTAAACTGGTGCTGGCACGTCTCCAGCTACAAAAACTAAACAGATGTCCTCTGCGTGTTGCTGCCAGCGGGTCAGATAGGAGAGAAAAACAGGGAGATCAAAAACAGGTAAGGGCAGAAGGTGAGCCGTGGGATGACATCATCACCATCCTCGCGCTCCACGCGCCTCGTGCCCAGAAGGCGGCGGCATCGGGCTGAGCAAACAGCGTGATAAAAGCGCTACGTCACATTTTGGAGCGGAGAGAGCTGGAGGAGATGGCACGGTATCGCGAGAGCGGTGTGCCGCGACCGCAGCGCTGGATGGCGCTGATGGGGGCTGGATGCGCCCACGGCTCGCCCTCTCTCCCGTTAAATCACACGGTAGGACACGCGATCGGACGGAGACTGGCGGCGACAGCAGCCGGGGTGAGTAAAAACCTGCACACTGCGCACCGCACGGGCTGCATCACCGCTACAAAGACCGGGTCGAAACGCATGTGACCGCACCGGACAGAGTAGGTGTGCGTGCGTCTCTCTTTTGATATTTTGAGAGGAGGCAGTCAGCGTGTCGGCCAGATGTGATCACCCCCCCCCCCCCACCAGATGCGCTCTCGTGACAGTCTCAGAGGATGGCTGTCTTTTTCTTCCCCATCACCATAATCTCCATGATTATCATCACTACTTTCATCATCATCATTATCATCATCAGGAGCAGCAGCAGGGGCGGGATCGGAGCTCGCTCTGTTGCTCTGTCTCGTGTCAGTTTTATTATTTTATCAGGTGGTCTCGGGTCAGTAATTCTCTCTGCGCAGCTGCTCTCCCTCGTGCTGCACGGCACTCACAGCTTTAATTAGCCTTCCCCATCAAACCAGCCCCGGGTTCGTTTCTCCAGAGTTACAGGTGTTATTGCTCAGGTCGTCCCACTAAGTCCACTCAGGTAAGCTACATGCCACTACTGAGCGCGTGGCTCCTGTGCGCCAGAGCATGTTTTGGCTTTGGCAGTGTTTTACGTGTACTTGTTGATAGATGGATGACCGAGAGACCGCGGCTTTTTACCGGGACGGATTCACGCTCTGCTGTCATCGCTTGGGGTGGGGGTCTGTAGTGATTTAATGTTGCGGCTTCGATCTGCGTGATTGATGACTTTGGCCCGCATCAGCGCCGGCCCACAGCACCGTCACATTATAGAGACGGTGACACAGCCTTCTGCCGCGTGCCTCGCGCACGCACACACGTGAATACCTTAGAAAAAAAAGGGGGAAATAGGGTATAGGCTGCTGGCAGTTCTCCTTGTTTTCCTATAGGCTTGTCATCACGCAGGAGCACACAGACTTGTTTTTTTTGTGGCTGTTTTGCATTCTGGTGACTCCTGAAGTCCCAACTTTTATTCTTTGACCCGAAACCTGCTAACCTTGCAGAGATGAGCATTGGTTGAACAGGATGAAGCCTCCACATGAGGAGTTCAGATCCCACTCGCTCTCTTTTTGTCTCTCTCTCTCTTGCGCTCAGAAGCCCACCATCACCCTCCAAACTGAGCTGAAATGTCGCCTTGACATTTAAGTTGGTCTTTCTCATCAGTTTTTGTTTTCTGGAGGTGAAAAGCTCTGCAAGGCTCCAAATTTAGTTGAAGTTAAGGTTAATATAAACATAAGGGTGTATGTATTAATGTCGTCCCTGCTTATTTGCTGTCTACTCATGGCCACTCTCACTATTTCAGTTTAAAAACACCATCTCAAAGCCGTATCCTTATATGCACTGATTTTTCTGTATTTTTATGACCCGATTGCTTTGATGTTGTATGCTGTGACACACTCCAAGCGGCAGGGATGCAGCGAAAGAGAACTCTGACTGTTTTGTCTTTATTGCCCCCGATCACAAAGCCAGAGAGACATGCTGGCTTCCCCTCTGAGAGAATTTACTTTGCTTTGGCATTATTTAAGTACTCAAACTAATCAGGGTGATTTATGTGACTGAGCAGCTTGACATGTGATATGAACATCCTCAGAGCTAAGGCTAAAGGTTTTCTTTCATGCTTGTATTTAACTTTGAGTTTTGGGTCTGTTTTTAGGTTGCCTTTATTAACACTAGGCTCTCTGGGCTTTACAGAGCATAGGCCTGTGTGCTGTTGGCATTTCAGTTAAAGTGTTTCTGCCTCTGTGGTTGGAGTTGGGTCAACATGTATGCGATTATAAGAGGATTGAGGTATAAGGAAGAGGAGATTAAAGAGAAGATGAAGGAGGAGAGTAAAGACACGACACGCTTATATTGCATGTCTCCCATGACCTTTACCATCCACTGGAGTGTTCTTTCTCTTATTTTCCCCGTAACCAGTCCTCTTTGACCCATAGTTGTTTGTTCAGCGTAATGTCCCACTTATTCCTCTCCTCTCTTTCTTTTCCCTTCTTTTGCCACTTTTTCTCCAAGTCTGCAGTGCTCTTTTCTATTTTTCTTTTTCTCTTCTTCAATCTCTGCCTTCTTTCTTTTATGATCTCATCTTTCCTTTCCTTTCCTTTCCTTTCCTTTCCTTTCCTTTTTTCCTTTCCTTCTTTTGGTTTCCTTTTCTATCATTGTTTTTCATTTGCTTCCTTTGTTTTCTTTTCTTTTTTGACTTCCTATTCATTTCTTTTCTTTTCTATTTGCTTCATTTCATTCCTCTCCTTCTTTTTCATTAATTTCCTTTGCTTTCTTTTCTTTAACTTCTTCATTTTTCTCCTTTCCTTTCCTTTTTTGATTTTCTTACCTTTCCTCCACTTTCTTTTCTTTTTCTAATTTTCATCTGTATCTCCTTTCTTTTCTTTGATTTTCTTATCTTTCCTCTCCTTTCTTTTCATTTAGTTACATTGCTTCTTTTTCTTTTTTGTCTTCTTCCTTTCCTTTCCATTCCTGTCCTCCATCAACCCTGAATGCCGTTCCTCTTTCTCTTTTCTCTCTCTCACCAAAACCGCAAAAATCGCACACGATTCCCAGAATGCATTGTAAATATTGATGGTTATGTAATAGCCTAAATATTAAGCAAATATTCACCACTCTTCTTATTTTCTACTAATAGGATCGGGTGAGCTCATGTGCACAGCTATAATGGGTCGTGTGTGTGTTTTTGTGCGGGTGCATGCAATTACATGTATTATTTCACATGTAAACTTTAATGTTGCAGAGTGTGATCAGGAAAATAACCTTGAAGCTTTTAAAAAAAAAGACCCACGTCTCGGTAATATGCTCACACATGCAGCGACACGTGCTCATACAGTATGTTCATACACACATACACACACACATGAAACACACAAATATAAGTTTAGAGCGGGAAAGAGGGGTGAGAAGGAGAAGCACGGAGGGGAGGATGAACTCTGGGCTCTCCCTATTGTCAGCCGGGGCTATTTGAAGTTACACATAACCCAATTACAGGGAAACCACTGTGTGTCTGTGTGTCTGTGTGTATGTGTGTGTGTGTGTGTGTGTGTGTGTGCACGTGTATGTGAGAACATGCATGTGGGGTTTTTTCGGAAACTGAAAGGAAAGAGACAGAGATGAATGGTGGGAGAGAAGTGGAGAGAGTGAATGAAAATGGAAAATAGAGGTCAGTGGAAGAAAGTGAGAAGCAGAGAACAGGAATGAAGTGAATGGAAAGGAGTGAAGAAAGTGCAGCCAAAGGACAAACAAAGGGAGCGTGCAGTTTCTGAAAGATCGAGTCTTTCTTTCTTTTACAGCAATATTTAAATATACTTCTCGCCTGTAGGTTTGCTTCAGAGGGAAGAAGACAGCGTGAGAGGCAGGCTATTGTCCTCGGGGACAGTATCAGCCCTTTGTTCAGCTTGCTTGACACCAGTGTCACTGTCACCAAGCCATACTAACCCACAGCAGAGAGGGAGAGAGAGAGACAGCAAATAGTGTCAAGTAATACCATCCCAGTCAGTTTTTAAGATGGGAAATACAACTTAAAGGGAAAAAACATGATAAAATGAGACAGTTTCTGGTTGCCTAGGTAATCATCTAACAATATTTACCATCCTGCAATATCAGTCGGTGGTTTGCTTATGCAAACCGGCAACTGTACGATAAATTTGCAGTTATGGGGTGAACATTGTTGACTGTTGGCAGTGCAGACCATGGGGGAGGTATGAACAGCCTGTTTGTGGGCTACTCTTGGTTGTGTTGTTGCTGGTCTGTCAGCCAGCTGCAGAAGAGCAAAGTTCTAACAGTAAACTAGCTAAAGTGGGACTGAGTGATAAAAACAGTGAAAAGTGTCCTGGCACTCCCTGAACCTCTTTGGCCCACTTGCCAACCAACCAGCATTCGACCTACGCATAGCCGAGCTACATGCTGTTGGGTTTTTGGAGGACTTCACAGGAGCATGTTTGAGTAGGTTGAAAAGCCCTCTTCATAGGCTCTCATCAAAATGACACAATCGTGGTACTGTAAAACAAGCATATCTTAGGATCCAACCGTTGTTTCATGACGCCAGATACCGCTGACTTTCTGTGATCTCTGGTTGTCATGAATCGCTTCCTCTGCGTTCAACATAAATAAATACCAATATTCACCATCAGTTCCACTTGGGACTTGTCATTCATGTGAATGTAACCATATACTGTATTTAAAAGACAAAGACACTGTGTTGGTTAGTGAAGTTTCGTTGTGAAGGCCCAAACCGAACACTTTTGTCATTGCCATCTTGGTATTTTAAAACTGGGATAGGATGTTTCTGTGAAACTGAGAGTCACTGCAGGCTCATTTAGTAGAGACTTGTCAAACACAAATTTAGTCTTGCCAACAAGCTTCCCCTGCTTCATTATATTTTTGTAATCAGAGGAGTCAGCCATGGTAGACAGTTTTAGACCTAAAAATATTCGATTTTTAGGTCTAAAACTGTTTTAGAGGTGCGTGGGTTCTCTCTGTTAGATTATTTGTTGAGTCTACATTGACTGTAGAGAGGAATACAAGCTGTCTTTCTGTATTAGCCCTGGGACAGACTGGTGACCTGTCCAGGGTGTACCTTGCCTCTTGCTCTATGACATTTGTGAAAGGCCCCAGCCCCCATGGCCCCAAACTGGATAAGTGGAAGAAAATGGATGGATGTTGTTGTTCTGCATCTTTTAAACGTATCATTCAGTCTTACTCTGCAGATGGAGCTCTTTCAGTTCTGACAAAATTGCAAATGTTCTGATTTCCAAGCATTTTAAACACATTTTAAGGACTCGAAATCTTGCTGACTTAAAGCTTGGCCACTCCATCTGTGTAAAATGCGATCACAAGCTTCAGAAGAGCTACTGATGTATAATTTGCTCAGATTGTAGTGCGCTTATTGCTTCCAAGTTTTTGGCAACAGTTTGGGAAAGACACCGCCTGGTTTGAACACGACAATAGCCCTGTTCACAAAGTGAGCTCTATTAATAGTTTTCCTACTTGGGTGTGGAAGAGCCAAACTGGCTCTGTGCACAATCCCAACACCTCTGAGAGAGCTGTGAGCCAGACGTCATCACCCAACAGATACAGACGTCACTGAAGTGGCTGAAAATCTGAAGAGTGGCGGTAATAGCAGTGTAGTAATACCCAGGGTTTTTGAATGTGATGCAGAACAATATCACGACTTTTAATGTTAAATATTAATATATTTAATATTTTGGCGATATTATAACATTTTCTGTTGTTATCTGATTTCTCTGGAGGTTGTTGGTATAATCAAAAGGGAGCACACTGCCTTTCTGCTTCATAAACTGCTTGTTTTTTAATGTAATTTTACTTGGTTTGGTTGTTTTTTCTTGCATGAATTCTATAAAGATTAAACATACAAAAAAAAAATCACTCTAAGGACGATTCTCACCTCATCACATGTGAGGGTAAAAAGGCTTGGGGTCCACAGTTTGACTAAAATTACCATCCTGACCTACTCAATAATAAAATAATTTTTATTCCTAATTGGAAAACTAATGAAGCCCAAGTGAGCGTAAAAAAAACCTTAGCTGAATAGGAAGGAGGGACATAGAAGTGTTGATATGTCCATTCAGTTTTTCCTGGTCGATACATCATGCCTCACATACTTTGAATGAAACCCAACGGCTGTAATACAGACCACAGTGAAGCTGTGGAACAAAATGATCACAATGACTTTTTTTCCCAAAGCAAAGAAAGATGGAAAGAAGTCTTAGAACAGGACTGAGATTAGGAGAGAAAATTCAATAAAAGCTTGCTGTATTTGCCATACAGTGTCAAATGTTGACGTGATAGAGCGACAGAATAGCAGATGAACGTAGAGGAATGTTTTTCACCGAATGTTAACATTTATCGCCGCAATATGGATCAAAGGCGAGGCTCCACAGTGCACCGGGGACCAAACAGGCATCCATCCATCCGTCAGATTCTGTCTTTGGATAAACTTCTGCAAACCTCCTGCGTATCACTTGATGAGCTCAAGTAAAGCTGAAAAACAGGAAGAAGAGTAAAAGATAGATAAAGGCCAGAAGAAGACGAGACAGTTCAAGAGAAAGGGACTTAAAAAATATTATTACTGAAAGCAATGTATTATTAACAGCACTAGTGGCAGTAGTGGTAATAGTTTATTAGTTCTAGTGCTAGTATAATGGAGGCTGGCATTGATGGAGCCACTACAGAGGTCTACATGGGACAGTGGACAGCTGTGTGCTTTCAGGTGTCATTCATCAACAGCTTTGATACTAGTTGAACAGAACAGAAGATTTAAATAGAGTTAAACTGCTTTTAAATCCATTTTTTCATTCATCAAAAGTGCTTTTTATTCACCTTGATTGTTTTGGTGTGAGTTACCCAGTTTTTGAGATA
Source organism: Pelmatolapia mariae (assembly GCF_036321145.2). Lineage (NCBI taxonomy): Eukaryota > Metazoa > Chordata > Actinopteri > Cichliformes > Cichlidae > Pelmatolapia > Pelmatolapia mariae. Next base: position 10,178,444 of record NC_086234.1, read on the forward strand.
GAAATGAATGCCTTCTCGTGTGTATGATGGGAGTAGATGGCCCTCTCCTTGCAGTGCTCAAAAATAGGAGTGAACTGTCCCTTTAATTGAATGGATGATGAATATCATTCAAGTAGCTACGCAGAGAAAATATATAGTACAATAATTGCAAGAGTAATTGCTCTCTTACATCATTGTGTGCTTTGAAGGCATTTGTTTAAGCTCAGCGCTCTTAAGTTTATTTTAATCACATTTGCCATTGCAACACCTTGATACTTTCCTTTTTAGCCACTCTGAATCTTTGGCATGCAGAGAAATTCATGGTCGACTTGATGATAGTGAGGCATCCAGGTTCAGTGGCTACAAAGCAAGTGCGACTCATCGCCCCTCTACCTCCGTGCATGACAGGTGCTATGACATTTTCGCACTGATATGCTGTGTTTGGTGTTCACCAAACACGGTGCTGTGCATTATGGCCAAAGATCTTAACTCTGGTTTTGTCTTTCCAGAGGACATTGTTCTAGAAGTTTTGCGGCTTGTTCAGATACATCTTTGCAAACCAAAGCTGTTCTGCCATATTCTTTTTAGAGAAAAAATGCTTTCTCCTGGAAACCTGTTATTTTGCAGTTTCTCTGAGAATTGCACAGTCAGACTTTGGGGTCCACTCCTGCCAACTGTCTTGAATGGCTTCCAGTTGTGGATAAACTTTAAGGAGAATGGTGGACTTTAAATTGTTTTCTAATGGCCTTATGACGCTTCCCACATTGATAGGTAGCAGCACTTAGTTCTTTAAGCTCATTACTGATGTCTTTGCCCCATACCTTTGTGTTAACACACACCAGACCTGCAAACTGCCAAAACTTCAGCTTTTATAGAGGTTGTCACAGTTGCTAAAGATCAGCACCGCTATTATCAACACCAGCATCTACTTTCTATGGAAGCAGTAAGGGTGTACTTACTTTTTCTCTCTGCAATCCTGTGGAAATGACTGTGGTGAGAAACTGGCTTTTGCAGATTGTTGTTAGACATCAGAATGATTGTGGCGAGTAATCATCCTGTAAGACACAGGCAGCTGGCTTAGGTCATGCCAACTGCTAATGTTGTAATGATGTTCCTGCCTACAACAGGTCAGTGAACAACAATATCAGCTAAATGTCAGGCACATGCACTAGAAAATGTTGAAGCAACCCATACATCCGAATCCTCCTTTAGGGAGAGATTTACTAAACAAGGCAAAATAGTGTGTGAGTGTGATTCCCAAATAGCACTCATAGGTGGGGTTACTTTTATGGGTAATTTATAAAAGCTACTGTTTTCTAAACCCAGCTGCAGACAACTCATCTCCATATCAAGCACAAAAAATAAGATATGCCATTTTTTGGCATTAAATATCGGTGCAATTAGCAGAATTGTGTGTCGCAAATGTTAATAAATCAGTTTGCACGCTTCATTTAAATGTTGTCCTCCCTAAATTTTGTGCCTTGAGAAAAGAACTCCCAGAAATACATATGCAACAGGGTCAGTTACAAAAATCTTCCCACCTCTTACATGCAGTCTTGCCACTTTTCACAGCAGAACCCAACTTGCGGTGCTGCAGCGCGTTAGGAAATCTGGCCCTTAGTTTTCTCTCAGACTGCAGCAGAACCCACTGCTGATCCTCAGCTTCTGAAATGCTCTGTAAATGTAAAATGGATGCTAATGCACTACTTAAGAAAAAGCTTCGCTGAAAAGTTATTAAATTTCAAAATCTGCAACCTTACCACAACACCACTGAGAAATGTAGTTAAATTATTAGTAGAGCACTACAGCCCACGCTGCTTATTTGTATCAGAAGCTGGCAGAGATGGATATCTGAAAATGAATACTGACTGCTGAGAAAAGGTGACTGCTCTCTCTGTGACAACTGCCTCATGCTCGAAGCCAGGTTGCGCTGACTTCCACCAAGTTGATAAGGCGGACATGAGGTCACAGGTTAGTGTCTTGATGCACGGCACAAAGACTGTCCTCACCTCAACATCACACGTGGAAAATCTCCTCCATCTGTAGTCGCTGTCTGTGCTGTATCCACAGGTCCTGGTTTCCTTATGCCTGCCAGTGCGGGGTCAGGGAATTTGAATGACTTGTGCCTTGACTCACTCTGGCTTCCAGGAAGTCTCTAGCATCAATACACATCATCATCATCACTTGCCAGCCCCATGTGTGAGTGTGTGTTAGTGTGTGTGTGTGAGTGTGTGTGCGCTATCTCAACCAGTGCAGCACAGTGTGTCTCTCTGTAAAATCACATGGTTCGGCTTTTCCCCCGCGTGCCTGCTGCTTGGCCTATTTCCATGGTAACTAGCCGAAGATGTGGGGACACACAAACGCATGAGCACACACACACACGCACACACACACATGCACACACGCATAAACAGCACTTGTGCGAAGGCTTGCCAGAGCGATCTCGGCTGTGTGGGGCTGTAGGGTGCAGTCAGAGAGAGGATGTGTGATCACACACTCCACACAGGCTCAGCGGGACACACACACACACACACACACACACACACACACACACACACACACACACACACACACACACACACACACACACACACACACACACACACACACACACATATGCACACTGTATGCTGAGAAAGAAGCTCAGAATGCTGTGCTGTAGAGAAAAAAATGGCACACCAAATCCCTTTTTAAATCCTCAGGCAATTTGGATTTGTTTGTTAACGGATAAACGTATATAAGAGATAGATAGATAGATAGATAGATAGATAGATAGATAGATAGATAGATAGATAGATAGAGTTTGCAGTAGAACTCTGTGACTGTGACAAGTGGATGACCTGACAATGTTGCTGCCTAACAGTTGCATAATGTTTCCTTCTGTATTCGCTCTGATGCATTTCACTTGCCATCCTTGTCACGATGTCCCCTCCCCAAGCTCTATCCCACCCCCCATCACCCCACCCCACTGTTACCCATCCCATGTGGCCATCGCCATAGCAACTGCCCACGCTGCTCACCTGCTCGCCGCAGCATCCCTGCGCCCTCTGGCCTCTCGCCAAGGGGGTGCTGTGGCAGTAACGCAACCCAGCAATCAGGCGAGGGAGCGTTGCCAAAAGTGGGGAAGCTATAGGGGAAGGAAGGAAGGAAGGAAGGGAGGGTGGAGGGGGCACTGCGGATATGTTAGCTACTGCCCTGTGGTGTTATGCAACTTCATGTACACACACCCACGCACACATATTGTAGAGTAACAAACACACAGATTGCCTTTTTTTTATCATCTCACACACGCATGTTTAGAAGCCATGCATATTGATGCTTGAACCAGCATAAGCTCCAGATAATGTCCCTAAGTACTGATTATGAAATGACATAACAGATTTCTTCCTGTGTCCTATCACTGATGCACTGCTACCCTCCCTCATATTATTGTGTTCGTATGATGTTTACATGATGGCAAAGCAACAGCCTTTACCGCCTTTTTAAAATTTGCTTGTTTAAATGCATTTCATTATTTTATTTTGCCTTTTTTATGTGTTGATGCCATAAAAGAGGCCAAGACAGATTTCAGAAGTATACAGTGATCAGCCATTACATTGATACCACTGACATGTGAAGGGAATGACATTAATCATCTTGTTACCACGCAGAGTTCTGCTAGGAAACCTAGTCCTGGCAACCATGTGTATGATACTTTGACACAAACCACTCACTTAATCATAATTATAGACCAAGTTCACCCTCCAACATCATATGGCCTTGCAAAAATTGGTTGTAAATGTCTTGCAGAGTTCCCAACCTGCAACACATGTGACCCAAAGGATCTACTTAACATGTGCAAGACAATTGGTGTGTTCGACCTGATATCGCGGCAAAACGTGGGACTATTCCCAAAGTATCCTGATTAGGACCAAATGTTGCTGCTATCTAGGTTAAAGTTGCATTAAGTTGCAGTTTTGCTTTGAGCAATCGAATGTGGTGATTACTTGTTCATGTTGTTTCCATGCTAGCGTGTTGTAATAACTATAAAGGCAGTAGAGGGAATAGTTATCAGTGATATTCTTGTATCTGCCAAACAAACTCTCAGGAGGGGTAGACCAGTCTCACTTTCATTTATCTGGTTAACACCCTGGAACAGAGTTTATTGTTTAAGTCTTTACAAGTCCTCGTCATTTTTTTTCAGCTGCATTGGTACTAAAGGAACATCACTCTGTCTATGGAGTCAACAGGATTTCGGACCACAGTTGTACTTGTTGGTAAACCTGCTAAAGGTTCTTGTTGCTCGTTGTTGTGTGTGCAGAGTCCTAACAGGTTGGTCTTTGTGTCTTGCAGGCAAAGTAAAAGAGGAGAAGAAAGCATCGACGGAGTCCCCACATGGGAGCAGCAACGCTGTCTAATCCATGTGACAGAATCTGCCAAAGGACGCTTTGGAAACGTTCTCATGTCTTTAAACACAAACTGCTAAATCCGAGGAGCTAAAAACAGAAAAACAAAAAGCCAACCGCTGGCTCATGCAAGTGGACAGATTTTAAAGTAAAAACACGGCTGGAGAGGGGCAGGGTTGTATGGGTGCCAAATCCCCGTCTAAGACACACCGCGTCTCTTCAATCTACGGCCGCCACCTCCCTCCTCTTCCTCCGTCCATTTTGTCCTCCTCTGCTTTTCTCTCATTCTCCCTCGTTCTCTCTCATGGGAGTGACATAGAGGCCGTTGTTTGGTCTGCTGCCCCGCCCCTTCTCCGCCTTGTCGTGGAAACGGGGGCGTCCAGGTAGTGATGTCGTGGAAGAGGAACTACTTTGCGTCGGGTGGTGGAGCAGTAGGTGGGGTGCAGGGGCTGGTGACCCCGAGAACCATGACCTCTATCGCACCCAGCAAAGGCTTGAGCAACGAGCCGGGACAGAACAGCTGCTTCCTCAACAGCGCCCTGCAGGTCAGTCAGATAAACACACGCACAAGCATTTTCTGGGCAGAAAGTTTTAGAGGATAAAATGTTTTTCATGGAGATTCTTACGACTAAAGCAGTATTCAATGGCGCCTGATCTTAATCCACCTGCATGAGTAATTGTCACACTAGTTCAAGTGCTCTAAATTCGTAGGAGGTTTTCTTAGAAGTTAAAAAAATCTGACTTTATTTGATTATCTGTCACTTTAACTTGTCTACTGTTCCATTTACCTTCCTCTAAAATATGTAGACTCTATCAAAAAAGCTGCATTTTTATCTATAGTGATAAAGAATAATAAATTACACAGCTCCAAATACTTTCTGGCTGCTTAACAACTCACTCTTCTATGTAAGAAAAGCACATAATACAGGTGATTATTTCTCCAGTGATTAATTATGACAAAATCTGTGTTTCTCTGAAAGCCTTTACAGTGAAAATTTTTCAGTTTAAGTTTGTGTATTATTGGCAAAAAATAGCAACTACTTTCTTATATAAAAACTCATTTTTCAACATCTGTGTCTATATTTTCACATTTAGGACATAATGCACAATGCTAACACACACTACCCTCGCACTGCAGTAAATTACTCTTAAAGCGCGACGGGGATGAGATTAGCGCCATATTAATGAGGGTTTGCGTGTTTCGGTTGGTTTTGGCACGGCTGACCGTCTGGCTTCAGTGTGGACATCCAGTCTGAGTGTGTGGATGCTTACGCTGTGCTGCTGCATCTCCTCACACACACACACACATACACACACACACACACATACACACACACACACACACACACACACACACACACACACACACATACACACACACACACACACACACACACATACACACACACATACACACACACACACACACACACACACACACACACACACACACACACACACACACACACACACACACATACACACACATACATATACACATACACACGCGTAAAGATTGCTTCCCTCCTCCCAAGACTTCCAGCTGGCACAAACATACCTGCACTCACATGAACACACACACATACGCACACACACACACACACAGTAAATACCTCTTGAGTACTGGCTTGAAAGAGAGCGACGGAGAGAGAGAGTAAGAAAAGAGAGAAGTTAGCTGAAGAGGGAGGGGGGTGGCGGGGCAGTAGCTTAGGGAGAGTCGGAGAGAGCAGAGGGATAGATGTGAAGAGGAAAAGTTGCTGAAGGAGGAGTAGAGAAGAAAGGGATGAGGAGTATGCAGTATGAAAAAACCAAGGAGAAGACCGAAGGGGATGCCGCTCAGAGGTATAAAGGAATTAAAGAGTCCAATAAGGTAAGAAGAAAGAACAGAATGTTTGTGAAGAGCAAAGAAGGGAGGGGGGGGGGAAGGGAGAGAGATGAAAAGACAAAGTGAAGGACATATAGTTTGGTTTTTTTTGCGAAATAAAGAAAATGCCTCAACAGAGGCATGCAGTGCAGCTTCAGCAGCAAAGGAAGTGGGCCACTTCAAGGACACACACACATGTGCACACACATGCACACACAGAATGGGGAGAGGATGTTTTTAGCAGGACACAGATGAGTGAGGATAAACTGAGGCAGTGTTAAAGAACTGAGCTGCTGTTGGCACTACTTTACTGTGTGTGTCTGTGTGTGTGTGTGTGTGTGTGTGGGGGGGGGGGTGCTCATGTGGGCGTTTTTGCTTGTATTAACTATCTGTTGGCAGGTGAGATTAACAATTAGACGTCAGATTTCAGCTTTAGAACTTGCTTCATCAGCAGTTATCCTGCAACCAAACATTATTTTTGCAGAGATTATTTTAGTTTGTTTTTATGTAAAAATGTACAAATGCCACATCTCTAATAGGGAAACATTTCATTTTTACAGAGCCCTACTTTTTCTGCCTGAAATCCAAAAATATTCTTTTTTTTACACTGAAACAAACCATTATCACATATTATTTATTCATTTATGTTCATTTATTTCATGAATATTTATGAATCACATTTTTAAGATCTTGTTAACATTAAAAAAAATACTGTCAACCAGTCCATTCAGCAGCTAGCTGTAAAAAAAGCTTTGCTCTTTGTTCTGTATAGTGTCGTACTGCTATTGTGCATCGATACTAAGTGAGATACTCTCTCTCCTGCTCCTCAAGGCCCCTTGGGCAAAGAAGTTAACCTCCTGCTGCTGCTGCAGTGGAGCTGCTGTGTGACAGCAGCTGCATCAGTGGGTTTTTTTTTTCTGTATGAATTTATGTAGTTTAATGAGCGAGGTGCTCCGAGGTAAAGCGCATGTTCAGCAACTTTTCATTGTGTAAACACAGGTAAAAAAAAATCATAGCTAAAGGATGTATGGATAATGCTGGCTTTGATAAAAAAGAAACATGGGTTCACTCATCAGGCATCAGCGTGCACGTGTGCGTGTGCTTGTGTGTGTGTGATGCAGTGGTAGGGAAGAGCAAAATTAAGATTGTAGATGTGCAGCGTTTTCTACATGACTCTTATCAAAAACAAATTTTAATTTCATTTTAGGATTCATATCTGTATGGATTGCAAAGTTTAATTTTTTATCATACGCTTGCATTGGTTTTCCTGCAGTTATACAGCTGAAGTGAAAGTAAAGTAAGGTTTGTCACACTGCACATTGCTGCAGGACCTGTACTGATGTCAGAGTTCAGCACTACCTGCTTGAATCAGAATCTGACCCTGAACAAGTAGAGACTGCTGTAGCACGCCACACTACTTAATAGTAAAGAAAAATATTTAGTGTGTGCAAACAGACGCAGTATGCTAAATATGCCATGGTGCAGGTCAGCATGCTTTACTGGTCACTCTGATCCTGTCGAGGTAGACGCTCAAGCTTCAGTGAAGACGTGTTTCTGCTGCCTTTAGTCTGTCTGTCAGCAAGATTATTCTGAAAATTCCCAGCCTAATTCCTTGAAACTAGGTGGAAGTGATCCTTCTAATTTTTCACGTATTCACCATCGGGGAACGCTAAGAATAAAGCCAGCCGAGTTCAGGTTGTGGCTTAGCAGAAATGATTCACACAGTTTTTGTTTGCTGACTCCTAAGATTTTTGCAGTTTATGATTGCACTCAACTCTAACATTTTGACATTCTCTAGCTTCTGTTCAGTGGGCATACAGTCAAAGCTAACGGTAATGTTCAGTTTTTGGACATTTTATTGCAGAGAAACTTCCATAAAAAAGTCAAAGTAATGCACTGATTCTTCAGTTCCTTGGATGCTGTGAGTGCACGAAGACTCTTATGTTCACTCTGACTGCCAACAGCAGAACATTTGTAGCTGAGACGTTTTACAGTTAGGGACTCTGGCAAGCAAATAAAGAGGCCGGAGTGCAAGGTAGCTGCTTATTCTTTGTTTGAGGCTGTGCCAAACTAGCCGCTAGGTGAGCGTTATGGAAATGTGTTACATAGTGACACTGATAAGTCATAGAAGAAAAGCCTGGACTGCAAACAAGGGATTGGAGGTATTTTGGCAGCAGTGTTTTCTTTGGGAGACAATGTCTCCTCTTTGTGTTGACTTTGTAACTTTGAAGGAATTCGCTTTTTTTAAATATTCAAATAACAGGAGAAATTTAGCATGGTTGTTATTATTATGCCAGTAGCCCTATAAGGCAACATACAAAAAAAACTCAAAAAGAAAACATTACTCAATTTCAAGGTCTAGCAGTGGGGAAAAGTTTGAGGTTTGCACTTGTTTGAATATGATCCTAGGAACCAGACAACAAAACAGGCTTTTGAAGCATTTCCGATATTTGTGATTTGATGCAAAAGGCAAACTCATCACTGATGCAGGGGGAATTAAAACGAAGGACGTTTATTGAAAGTCATCATTTAATGAAAGGATGCAGAGCAGGTTTGAGTGTTGGAGCAGAGCTCAGTTGATGATTAAACTTGAGAAATAAAATCAGCATTGGGAAGGTAGAGCAAAAAATTGTAGTGTGGCTACAATTGTATGTAGCTTAAGAACTATTCAAAAGTTGTGAGCCATCCCTCAATTTGATATATTTCGAGCCTTTCCAGATGGTATTGCATGGTGGATGAAAATCTGACTGTACTTTTTCGTGTTCATAGTTCCATCAATTCTGACAAGATCCCCAACACCACTGGCCGAAATGCAGCCAAAACCATGACAGAGCCTCCACCGTGTTTTACAGATTATTGTAGCAGCTCACTTTTGTACCTGTCTCCTGACCTCCTTTTGGGACCTCTTTTAGTAGTTTTACTGGGCTTTTTTTCCTATTGCTCAAAGACATGACTTTCAGATACTGTTCACCTAAGGTAGACAGGTTTTTCAGGCCTGCTACTTCTTTTGTCTTCCAATTGTCCAACTTCCTTAATTTTCTTTGAGGACACACAGCATGCCATGCCATGATATGCCAAGTTTTCAGCTGTTGGCTCTTTGGAAATCATTTTGTTTGCAAAGATACATTTTTACTTTATTTTGGTGTGTTTCATAGACTCATCTAAAGAAATGGGAACAAATTATGTGTTTGTTCCCATTTCTGGGTAGTAAAAGGTTCCTAAAAACACATTTCAAAATTTGTTTCCTGCTATGTTTTCTGTTATGTGTTGACTTTAAATGGTCTCATCCTTTAAGTATGTTTTTTTAATGCTTGAATTATTTAAAGGTCAGAGTTAAGTGGTTAAACAAACCAAAAAAATGAAAATGGTCAGGTACAAGGACTGAACTGAAAACGAGGGAAGTAGCAGCCGACGTCTAGAAGATAAACTTGGAAAAACCTCTGGAGAGCCCGGAGAACTACTCAAGACCTCTTTAAAATAGTAAGAAATTCTTGCTCCTTGGATTTAAAATATAAAGAAAAGAGGGGTGGCTTATGACTTTTCCACATTATTGTATCACACCTTAGAAAAAAATTATATAATTTTAATTTCATGGCAGTATCACCTAATTCAAATCCACAAAACTTTAATTGTGCGTGATATATTATGATAGCATCATGCTGCAAATCAACCACCTTAGAGACTAAAATCACTTAGATACTATAGCATGGACTAGAAATACTAAAAGGGAGCCTGTTTTGCTCATTTTTAACTTCAAGAATAAAAATATGAAGATCGAATTGAGCATAATCTTTCTCAAAAACCTACTAAATGACAGATACACAAGTCAAAAGTACAGGATATTATGAACTCGCTTTTGCGATGACAACAGTATCATGTGTTAAACAAAAAGCACAGGAAATGAGATGGCATTACCAGATGTGGTAATAGGAGACTGGAACAGGAGGAGCTGGGGACATGGAGGGCAGAATTCAGCCAACAGAGTCCTAAGAGCACTTTGAGCCAGGTGGTGCTCTGGTTATCCGATTATGAAGGCCTCCTTATTGTCTTTATTGAATACTACTGGGGGATGTTTGAATGTGATTGGTATTTAAGAGAGTCAGCTGATGCTGATCAGCTGACGTGCAGGAAATGCCTCAGTGTGACAGTGTTTCCAATTATTAATGACAGCAGCTGTGTGTATGTACATTTTGGAAGCCTTTAAAGTTACAGGAATTTATAATAAGACTGTTTATCAAGGCTTCTAAGTCACAACCCAATGCTATTTATATGTGATGGTAACCTATTTATTTAGCTCTTGGTCTACACTTACTTTATAAACAAATCAATTGACATTTGTAGGCTTCATTAAAGTGGTCACAGAGCTCCACCCACCTGCTGTTTGAACCTTTTGTTTATAAGGGTCAGCCAATTAGAAGCAAGTTAAAGCAAGTGTTCAGACTGATGATTAATAGCACCAAGGCTCAGTGAATTAGAGTCATTTTGAACAGTGAATCATGCAAAGCTACTCTAGGTGAGTCCAAGAATGAAAATAAGGCATTGGGTCTTACTATAGTCAGTTCATTTTATGTTATTCAGGCCATAATGACTCAAAGAAAATACCAACAAATGTAATCGATTTGGAGTTTCAACTCACTTTGACTTCTTAAAAAAGGTGAATCTGCATGTTTTTTAAGTAATATGGGAGTTTTGCCAGAGACAGACCACACCCCCCAAAAATTGCAAATCCCATAAAGATGCACACAACAAGATGAGGCAATGAGCCATGAGCTCACACACTGATTTTAACATGAGCATTTACAGTGTATTATTCCTGTGAATCATGAATAAGTAGAATGATAAAGATTACATGAGTGTGTGGTACTGTATTTGCCAAAGTAACACAGATATAGTGGAATGACACATTAAAGGAAAAAAAGCCTGATTCCTTGACCTCTCCTGTCAGGGGTCCTGATGGCCCTGCGTACCTCTGCGGGCCATTCTGCTGGCATGTTTTGGGCCAAATCAATACGACATTGCTGATAGTGATCGCCTTTGTCTCTGATATATGGCAAGGCTCCCCAATCCATAGGGCACAAGGGTTCACCGAATGAGTTGATGAGTATAAAATTGATTGATGCTATGGCCCTTGTTCTAAAGCCAATCACCACCTCTGTGATGTTAGACAGCGGTCTTCACCACCATCATCAAAGCAGCAAAATCTTATAGATGAATAAAGTTTCCTTCCTGCAGTAGACATTCCTTTGATTTGCCACCTGTCTGTATCTACATTTAGCCGCAGCCAATATTGTTGCAGTCTTTCATGTAATCTGTGTAATCTTGCGTTTCTTGACTTTAGCCGAGGCAGCACAAGTAGCCTTACTAAAACTGCACCAGGTCTGAGCAGAAGTGCTGTCTCAGGGAACCATAAATCTCACAAATATGCAGTGAACACATGAGCGTACTTTGTGCAAACTTTTTCCAAGGCATCATAAATCTGGCACTCGTGCATCAGGTATCATCCTGTCACTTATCACACCAAGTGAAGCATTAGCTGATGAGGTCATCGTTTTTGTCATGCATAGAACTGGTGTTTTTTCCCCCCTAAGATGTTCCTGCAGTCTCACCATTGTTTGCGAGAGAAAGACAAAGAAACGAAAAAGGGTAAAAAACGAAGAGGAAGGAAAAACAAATGATACAAATGATAGCAGGGGTGAGAAAGACAGGGGGAGGAACAAAGCGAGGGATGTGCTTAGAGAAGGAGAAAAATGAGATGGATAGATACATGCTGATGAAGAGAGATGGGCATGGAGAGATTGTGCCCTCCTTGTGGCTGCTGCAGTGCTGTGCAGGGAGCCGATTCATCACGACCAAATAAACTACAGAAAGAGGAGGAGAAACAGTGAGGAGGGGAAGATAGAAGGGATACACTGGCGTCAGCATGCAGTCTGTTATCAGCTGTCTTTTCTTTCTTCCACTTATCACTCTCTTTATAAGACACACATTCCAGTGTAATGCTCAGGTTTCTTTTGCATGCATACTGTAAGTGCGTGCAGTCTTGTCCATTTGTTCTGCAGATCTCTGTAGAGGCCTAAGGGACACTGCTATGTTAATATTATCTTTTAACATCATGCTGAGTTAATGCACTCAAAGCTCTTTCTTCCAATTATGCAATGGAGAGAGGAAGAACGGCAACAGCTGGTTTACCTTCCCTTTCTGCAAGTTTTTTTTGTTTGTTTTCTCTTTAGTTGCTTCGAGTTTTTTTGCTGGTAGTTTTCCATCGCTCTGTCCGCTGACTGTCTTTTATTGCTGAAAATATAAAAAGCAGAAAGCACACTCAGTGGAAGCTGATGGAAAAAAACAATTAGCTGAAAATGGCTGAAAGCCATCACGCGCTGCAGAGTTGGGTGTTGATTCTCTGCAATCATTTCACATTACTGAAAGTCATTTGATTCAGTTATTTTCAAAGCTACAGTGTGAGTAACCTCTATAAACAGATTTTGCAAATCCGTACGCAGAACTGTTTGGAAAGGACAAGGGAAGAGGTTTACTACCAGAGGTTTCTTGAGGATGGCAGGCTTTGGTTGGATGCAGGTAAACAGATCAGGTTGATGGCAAAAGAGGAAGTCCACTTGCTGAGTGCAATCTGATGTCTGCTTAGCTTTTTAATATGTCATCAGTCTCATTTTCTCTTAAATCAAAGTCAAAATATCACACTAAGCCATGAATTACTGCACTTAACTATAGTTCAGACACACGGGGTTGAAGCATCCTTTCTCACATATATAAATTAAGTCAGTCGAGACTGAGAGAGTGATGTATGTACTGATTGTAAACCAGGTTTCCATGTTAATACCTGAAAAACACATTGAAAGAAGTAAAAGAGGATTCCCTGCTGCATCTTTAACTGTCTGTTTGAGCCCATGCATCAAAAACATTAGTGAGCAGCCTCATCTCTTCAAACACAGAACAAAGCGCTTGTTTTGCCACACTGCTGGGTGCAGATTAAATTCACGGATCTCATTTGTTTTAGATTTTAGTCAAACTTTTTAACTCCAGAAAAACAGAGCACCTGGCCTGTTCTTTTCTTTTCAGTGGTGCTGTCAGTCGCTATTTTTGGCTGCTGTGTACCTGCAAAACCAACATACCAGAAAACATGCTGTGTTACTATGCCAACCTGCAGCCACGAGCTGTCACGCCACCAAACTTAGCCTTACTGCATATTCAAAAATGGTAATTCCACTGATTATGGCGACTGACGCAATTGCAGTTTCTAAGCAGCGAAACCATCAGAAATAAAGAGAACAAATCTTTTGACAACAGGTCACTCCAAATCGAGATTTAATTCATATTAATCACGCAATAATCTGGCTGTCCTGGTTTTTAATTTAGTATTTGTTCAAGTTTGGCCTTGTTTTGGTTTAACTGATATTCTTTCTTGTGTTTTTATGGAGTTCATGTTTTCCCAGTGTGTTCTTTCTTTTCTTGTCCCCACTTCCTGTTTTACTCTGGTAATGACTGTGTGTGTTTTTAGCTCCTTTACTTCCTGTTTGCCCTCCTTTGTGATTGCATACCCCACCCTCATTACTTTCACCTGTGTCAGTTGTTTTTAACTTTCTTTATCTTTAATCGACTGCGTGTGTATATAGACTTGTGTTTTCCTCACTGTCTGTTCATCTTTTTCCTCTTTTGTTCCATTTTTTAATTCCCTGTTTTTATTTTCTAGTCTTTTGAACTTCCTGTATCTCCTTTTTTCATAACAGCCATTAAGGGCTTGCTTTTTGTTATTCAACCTGCCTCTGTGTCCTGCGTTTGCGTCCTTTCTCCCAGAAGTCCTGACAGAGGGTTTTAAATCAGTACAAAGTGCGCACACAAGCAGGCATTTTGCTTTTAGGTGCAGGTAGTATATGATGGCACAAAAGAGAAAAAGTCTCTATCGGATCTTTTTCAAGGACATAGATCAAAGTGTTGCTTTTCCAAGCATGCTTTAAGAACTAAATAATGAAAATTCAGCTTTTAAGAATTTTTCCAACATACTGAAGCTTTTAAATCAGTAACCAAAAGAAGGGTGTATTCAAACTTTTACTTATTGCTCAATCAACATCTGATTTATGGGTTTTACTTGCGTAACATGGATCTTTGGGCTGTGTGGGTAGTGGAGCAGAATGATTTAATTTTAGATGACATGAATCAAATGCAGTTTCCTGCTATTTCTGATCACTCGATAATCAAAAGTGCATTTTATTCTTAAGTAAATGAAGAACTAATTAACTAAATGTTTTGCTTTGGCTCTTTGGGAGACTCCAAAATTGCCTTTTTTCAAGAACAACCCTTTGATTAAAAGTCATGTGAAACACATGAGTTGCAAACAAATAAGAAAACAGATATGTTAAAAATCTAGCTCTCGGTGATGCAGAGCAGGATCAAACCCGCAGAAATAAACAAAAGCGAGAAATTTAAACATGCTGAAACTCAAAGAAAGAACAAGAGGGAAGTGAAATCTAAGGAATAAACAATAAAATTAAGACAAAAAGGGACAAAGGACTTGGTTCCAGTTTGAACACTGGATAAATAATAAATTCATTAACTGTCTTTCAGGTTCTTTGGCATCTTGACATCTTCCGCAGAAGCTTTCGACAGCTGACCACTCATAAGTGCATGGAGGACTCGTGCATCTTCTGTGCTTTGAAGGTAAAACATCCTCCCCTTTTGTCCTCTAATGGCTTGTAGTGGTTTTACTGTAAACCTAAAGCAGTGCCCATTACTCTGCTGTATTTCATTGTGGCAGTTTTCCTGGTTGACAGTTTCTGTTGGTCCATTATGGTCCACAATTCACTTATACTTCAGTTTAATGGTTTAACATGCAAACAGTTTATTATTCCATTACATTTATCTGCCAACCAGTGTAGGGTGACAAAACTATGTTATTGTGTTTTCTTTTCATTGGGTCCTTCCTTTTATTTGTTATCACGAGAAGACTTCTTACAGTAAATGACAGATAAACAGAGGGAGATATGATGCAAATGAAATAAGACAAACTAATAAACAGCAAACAGAAGATTATTAGAAACAATTAGAGCTGCACACACAGGAATGTTTATTTTTACATGTCCTTATATTCATTTATTCGTGCTATATAACAACCAAAACCAATTTGGGGTTTTTTAAGCTAATGAAAGACTAAATTCTTTTATGGATTTACGCAGTGGTGGGGGAAACCTATCTCTTTCAACTCAGCAGGGGGGATTCTTGCAACTGGTTATGTAACACTCTAATACTTTTGATTATTTGCTTGAAAAGAGGGAAAAAAGCACACCAGATGAACAAAAGTTCCTACTTTTTACACTTTTATCATTAAAGAAATTGGAAAAAATGTATTGTTTTCAATGATAACTGTTTAGGTGTCAGATAGAAATGTGAGATTCATGCCACACTTTTATATTGTTAGAAATATAATATATCATCGTCACAATATGCGAGAAATATATGGGAAAGGCAACACTTCCATGACACACAAACATATAAAATAAAATAATATTATCATTTCGATGGAACTGGATGAGATAATGGTAAAACACTTATTTTGTTCCTACGTGTTCGTCATTGATCCAAAGTGTTTTTGGAATTGATGCAGTGGCAATATTGAGACCAGCTCACTTCCACTTTTAAACACAACAATTTGGTCTTGGACTTGGTCTTGGACATTAGCCTCATTGTTACTAAAGCTTGTACCTCAAGGTATGCCATTACAACCAACATGGTGCTGTCACCCAGACTTGATGTTCACATTTCTACCAAGAAGCTGAATCCACTGCTGAAGAGAATTCAGCAACGGTTTGCAGATGCAGTTGCAGATTCTTTTAGCCATGATTTTCTTGCCATGAAAATTAGTCCAATTTCTTTGCTACCCTGTTCTCAAAAAGGCTCCAGGACTTGTGCAAAAGAGGTATCTGAAGCAGCAGGAGTAAGAAGCAGCTCAGGTGTTCATATATAAAATGAGTATCCCAGATTTGTATTTTCATATCAGATCAATTTAACCCCTTAATGCCTAGTGTATAATATTTGACACATGCAGTTTTTGAGACTTCTACAACAAACAAAATAAATTGCACAGTACATTTTAAGCAATTTAAAAAAAGGCAGATGTAGGAAATACAATACAAATTAAAAGTCATATATGGAATTATACATATAATTTGTTTTTTAAACAAATTAGTCGGATACTTTAATAAACTGTCCATTATAATAAAGCATTTGATTTTTTTGGCAATTTCATGGTTTAATGGTTTACGCTTTAAAGGGTTCAACACTTGTACTCTAGTCTATCTCAAGCCAAAGACACGATGCAATGTATAAGCGGTGCTGCTACACTATATATATATTTTTTTCTTGCCTGTATTTGTATGATTTCTTTCCACTTTGTGACCTTTATTCTTTTTTTTTTTCAAAAACTATTAAAAAAATTACAGCTTGTGAAGATGAGGTTTTAACTTGATAACAAACCTACTAATCTACACAATTTACCTGTTTTGTTATTGGTTGCATTTAAAATAGGCTTTTGCTCATATGCAGTATTTTGTCTTTCTGCACATAGTGTAAAATACAACATGTGGTTCTGTGAAGAGCAGATTTTATTAAGTGTTTAGAAGCAACACATTTATAGACTTGTGTACTGGTTAAATTAATTTATCATATTTATATGTATGAATATTTATTATATTTCATAATTTCAGCAGTGGCAAAGTAACCAAGCAGAAACAGGAGATCGGTGAAATCGTGAGACCCTCGTAATGAACGAGTCTTATGCAGCTCTGTTTCCGCCATTTGTTGCATCAGTGATGACAAATATGTGTCTGAGTGAAGAGAAGTGCTGTGTGTAATGTGGTGTGGTGTAATCCAGTGTGTGTGTGTGTGTGTAGCGGTGTCGATGTGTGTGTTCCACACGCTGCTCTGTCTCCAGTGCTTCTCTGTAATTAATTGGCTGACTGAAAGCGCTGAGCTAGCAGAGCCCACGCTGGGATACTACACACACACGCAGGTCCTACTTGTATGCCGAACACGCTAGGATGCTACACACGTACATCTTAAGATGCTCACAAATCTTTCTAACACACACACCTACACACACCCTCAAGCTTTTTGGTGTGCGGTGCAACAGCTGTAGGTGTAGAAATCAAAGGTATTGTCACCATGCTAAGCGTTTACATTTTCCTGTCAGTTTCCATTAACCGTCCCACCAAAGAACAGATGTAACATTGTTCTTACACTGTGATTGTGGCTGTAGTCCCTACAGCAGTGGAGATAAAAGTCTCTGAACAACTAGCCAAAACACACGCCAGATGAACTTTAATGGTTGCTTAGATTTTCACGCATTACGTTTAAAGAGCGAAAGACATAAATGCGGATTGTGGATCCTTTTATTTTGGAGGGGGATATGTGCAGCAGATAAAGGCGCCTGCCTTCGTAGTAAACATAAGTTCAGAGGCTTCCTGTGGCTATCCCCTTAGAAATCACTGCAACACTTTATCTCTCTCAACAACAACACAAACACATGCGCACACTTGGACGCAGAAATACCCGAACACAACACACACACACACACACACACACACACACACACACACACACACACACACACACACACACATACATGCTGCAATGAGCAAGAAGACAGAGGAAGAAAAAAGAAGGTGAAGAGGAGAAAAACGAGCAAAAAGGAAGCAGAAAGATGAATGAATGTGGGAGTTTGTGTCGATTGCTCCTGCCCTCACACTCGGACTGAGTTCACACACACACACACAAACATACATACACGCGCACACACACCTTCCTTTCTTACTCACTCTGCCTCATCCCTCCCCCTTCTCCTCCCCCTCCCTCCTTCTCTCCTCCCTCCCTCTCTCTGTAGGGTATATTCCCCCTCCATTCTCCTTGGCGCATTGCTGCAGTCAGCACACACACGCACACCCTATTGCTCTCACTTTTCCGTTTTCCTCTTCTCTCTTTCTCTATTTCCCTTTCTTATTCTTGCTCACTCTCTCTCTCCCTCTCCCTCACTGCATTACCTTTCCCACTGCCAACCCTCGGCTCGCACACACACAGACCGAAGCCTATTGTTGCCTATTATTTTATAACATGCCCGGCCCACCTGATCACAGCCATCTTGCTAGATCGTGCGTCCACAATTTCAAAAATAACACCAGAAATGAAGAAATCATTAACTTAATAGCGCTGGAGTAAATCACACTTCACAGCTTCATTAAATGCTTATTTGGCTTAATTAGATCCTAATTTAGGCTAGACCTAAGATTAGTGCTGCAATCAGGCTTGAAAATCCAGTTTAAACTCACATTAATTTTGTTGTGAACTTAATGTTTGAAGTCGGTTGCTCCGTGATTAGGCGTAGGAAGATTAGGTTTGGTGGAAGTGAACTCTCAGCTGTCTGTCAAACAGACTTATTTGCTTTGGCAAATACATTTTGAAGGAACCCGGAGGGTTATTGCAGGGTTCAATGAATCTGACTTTTAATTTGATACAACATTAATAATAATAATTGAAAGCCAGTTTGAGAAATCAAGTCTGTATTATTTATCATATAGGATTTTTACCACTTCCCACATTTCATAAAAATAACCTCTAAAGATATAATTAATTTAGGTAAATGGCGTGATGCAAATGAATATATTAATTACTAAAAAAAAAAGTTGCCTGATAAGTTAACTTGTGTTTTCAGCAGCAACTTTTCCCTTTTCTACTGTTTGCTGTTCTTGCTGACTGAAGCTTCAGAAAATTATTGAACAGCCTCCAGCAAACGTAATTTAATCAAATGAGTGTACATTTTCTGTCACAGTCTGTAGTGAAATGCAAAATTTTTCTATCTTCGATAGGTTTACACTTCATGGATAAAATTTCCCTCCCTTCTTTCTGCTGGATCGCCCTTTTGTAATTCAGTCAGGCCCACTATAGTGATTTGTGGTTATAGTTTGGTTTTTGTAGAACAGCACTCAGCACAGAATAGAGCAGGCATCAAAGGGTGGCATGAAAGGCAGATTTGAGGTGGAGGTGGGTTGCAAAGTAGCTTGAAGAGAGCAGCAACTGTGGGAAGGCCAGTGCAGCTTAAGAATAGCCCTACAGTATTGTGCAAAAGGCTCAAGCCACCCCTAATTTTTTTCTTTATATAGGAAATAAGTTCAACATGTGCAAACATGGCAATACAGCATATAAGGCAAAAACAATTTTTACAGTTCTAATGAGCTTAAAGGTGAATATTGGGTTTGAGTGCCTTTATTCTGCAACTCAGCTTTAGCTCTCTCAGGCAAACTTTCTTTGAGTAGTCTTCAGGAAGTGTTTTCCAGGTTCCTTTGAAGGACATTCAAAGCTCTTCTTTGGACGTTCTTTGGATGTTGGCTGCCTTTTGTTCTGTTCTCTATAACGCTTCCATAATGTTGAGGTCTGTGCTCTGACTGATAGTGTTTCATTGCGTGTTTTTCTATCCAGGTATGCTTTCAAACACATTTTCACTCGGTGTGTTTGAGATGACTGTCATGCTGGAAAATGTTGCCAATCAATCAGAGGCTGGGTCCAAATCTGATGATGATTTTCCTGGATTTCATGCATTTTTACAAGATCCCCAAAACCACTGGTTAAAATGGAGACAGAGTCTCCACAGAAACATGTAGACACTCACTATTGTACTTCTTTCCTTATCTACTCTGTACATATTGAAGCAAAAATTTCAAAATTGGATTCATCACTCCGTAAGACTTGTTGCCACAGATTTTCAGTCCATTTCTTGAGTAATTTAGCATAACTCGCTCTTTTATCCCCGTTTCCCTAACTGATGAATGGCTTGAGGATCAACTGAAGGGCTTGATGCATCTCTCCAGGTTTTTCTGGAGCTTTTTCTTAAGGACTGCAGCAGACAGTTTTTTAGGTCTGCCACTTCTTTATTTGTCCCCTAATTGTCCAGTTTCCTCAGTTTTTTTTTAAAAGACACAGTCAAGACTTTTGCCCAGTGCTATATGTGGGATTTGCCAAGTTGAAGTGCAGAATGGCATTGCAACACACTGTGCAATACTCCGTGCAATACAGTGTTACCATATAATTCATATTACCACAAGTACTCTATTGCTTCCCCTCAAGGATCAATCAGAAAGTCTTACCACTTTTTAAAATATAGTTTTAATGCCTGTTTTAATATTAAAAAATTATCTTTTATCATGTTTTGCCTGTAAAACGTCAGAAAAGTCACAATTTCCTGAAGGTGTCTTTACAAGTTCAACAGAATGTTCATCTACAATATGAGTATCAAACACTTAAAGAACTGTTAGGCTGAAATGGATGCAAGAGTTTTGAAACACAACAGCTTCTGTTTTCTGTTTTGCATGTAGGTAAAAGTAAAGTTCAATCTAAAACTAACCTGAGGAGGTTCGCTGGCGTCCATGTGGATTTTAAGAAGCTAAGGAATTAACTGATGAACTTTTTTAGCTTGCCTAGCTCTAATCTATTTAAAGTTATACCCACTCAGAATATTTTAAGTGTCAAATGTGTTTTAGCCCTGCAACAGACTGGCGACCTGTTCAAGCTGGAGCCTGCCTGTCAGCTTGGTTAGGCTCCAGCACACCCTGGACCCTGAACTAGATAAGCATTTGTTGAATGCGAATAAAAAACCTTTACCATAGTGCAATTTATCACATGTAACAATTCGAGTATTTATCTGCACTGATTCAGTAATCTGAGGATAGATGGAAAAACATTCACAAAATAGGAATACTTGCTGGTGTTTAAGATAAATTAACTGTGATCTTATATTTCTGTATACCAAACAAAAATGGAACCAATGTGGACATAATCATGGCACATGGATGCTGATGAACTGTGACTTTGTTAGAATATTTTTCATTTTATTTTTTGTTTCTAAGTCCTCCAGACACAGAGCACCCGCTGCGTTTCAGCGCAGCCATCTAATCAGTGACTGAAATACCACTGGGACGGAAACCAGCAGAGCACCAACCACTGCTCCGACACGTCAGAGCGACTTATGTTTATTTCTGTTTTGGGCTGTTTTAGTGTTGGTCAAAAATAGTTGCTCGGTTTTGCTTTTTTTTTTTTTTCTTTCCCCCTACTGAGATTTTTTACCATCAAAAAATTAGGTCATTTTTATCCGTTGGCAGTCTGGAGGAAGTCCATCCATGCTTTTATCTCTCCCTCTTTGGACACTGCAGCTCTCCTTCGTCCAGCTTCAGTCAAAAGTTGCTCTCGGTGCCTCTGCTTGAACTCAATACTGGGTGAAGTGCTTGTGTTAAGACCTACATCACTACGCTTAAGCTTCAGACTGCGTTTTCTTGTGCCACTACTTTTTCTGCAGCTACTGCCACTATTTACAACTGTCTCAGGCCCCTCCCTGGGCCTGGTTGTGCTGGAGGTTTCTTCCTGTTAAAAGGGACTTTTTCCTTCCCGCTTTCGCCAAAGTGCTTGCTCACAGTGGGTCATATGACTGTTAAGTTTTTCTCTGTTTTGTTTGTGTTAATGTGGGGTCTTTACCTTACAACATAAAGCACCTTGAGGCATCTGTTGTGATTTAGTGCTATATCAATTAAATTGAATGGAAATTGAATTGACAATTGTTCATCTAATCCCTTAATTTAATCTAATTCAACCTTAGCAGGTGTATTGCTTGGGACCCAAGTAAGTGCAGCGCTATTATTTTTACACTAATATTTACAAAATTACTCAAATATATATATATATATCTATATATATATCTATTTATGTATATATATATAGATATATATATATATATATATATGTGTATATATATATGTATATATGTATATATGTGTATATATATATGTATATATGTATATATGTATATATATATATATATATATATATATATATATATATATATATATATATATATATATATATATATATATGTATATATATATTATCACATATTATATTACCAAAATATTAAAACAAATATTCTGTATGTGGAATTATTTCTGGATATATAGAGCTTTCAATTTTATCGGAGCGAACCTGTCAACCACTAAAACTTGGCTGAAATTTCACAATCCCATCTAGGATTTAAGGTATTTAAGTCAAACAGGCAATTTTACAAAAATGAGCTGACCAAATAAGGTAATAAGGTTTGTGCCATTAATCTAATTTTATTTTCAGATACAAGTTAGGCTTCCGAAAATTCCAAAATGACAAGATGATCAATGTTACTGCTTTGTGCAGTTATTCTCTCGCCTTACTCTGTGTTATAAACACAGCACACCTCTCTCCTTCACAGCGGTGGCTAATGACTTCCTAAAAGCCAAAATACAGCCCCCGCCAGGCTCGGCATCTTCAGTTCAGTTTACAGCCGATTCTTTGGTTTTCAGATGAATTTTATTGAATTTAATGCACAAATTTGATGCCAAAAACATCAATTATTAATTGTATTAAATAATCCTGTTAAAATTAATCTGATCAAAAAATACAGAATTATGATATTGTGGCAGGAATTATTTACCTGGAATATTTATAAAGAAATTAGAAACACTTTATCAGTTTTTCCCAGCAGTTAATTTTCCAAATGTATTTAAAAAGGGAGCTGCACAGTTAGAAGAAGAATAGTATAATGCCTAAATCAGGGGATCAGGACTCTCCAGTGGCTCACCATCTAAAGTCTGAGATGTTGCATGATGATAAAGAGAGACACAATTTTAACACTTAACACCTGCTACACCTGCACGAACGTAAACATTGCCATCTTCTTCCTCTTCAAAATGACTGATCCTCCCTTCCACTCTGATCGCTGCCCTCAAAACACACTTCAGTGGCCTAGCTTTTTCTCCGAGCCTCCTGCAACAGTTTGATTTGGTTTCTGTTTTACGGCTCCAAAGCACTCTCAGAGCTGTTTTTGTCAGAGAAAAGTGCACTACAAATGCCATTTATTATTGATACTCTCTGATATCGAGGCCAGCTGTGCCGTTTGTTTTAGTCCACTCGGACTTTGTTGTGCAGCACTTTTGTCCCTGACAAGATGACAACTAGCTTTGTTTGTGTGTTTCTTTGTTTTATGGGTCATTTGACAGAACATGGTTCCTCTTTACAGGGCAGCTGTGTTTAGAGGTTTTTGATCTGCTCTGTAAAAAAGTAAAGTAATGGATCTTTGAGGAAAAGAAAAAAAAATTAACAGATTCGTGGATGTCTTTCTGTTTGCAGAGTATCTTTGCTCAGTTCCAGTTCAGCAGTGAGCGCGTCTTGCCATCAGATGCACTGCGGAGCGCTCTGGCCAAGACTTTCCAGGACGAACAGCGCTTTCAGCTGGGCATCATGGACGACGCTGCTGAGTGCTTTGTGAGTCTGCGACAACATTTATCCGTACACACACACCTGCACACATAAATAAGAGAGGTGAGGGGATGCCTAAAGGCTGATCTGAGCGAGTGTTTGAGGAACTCCCACATCTTTACTGCAGTCAGAAGCCTTCAGGGGAGAGGAGATATCGAGCACAGCAGCCTCAAAGAAATATGTCTTTTGACAAGCGTGGAGTGTTCACTTTTTGTTTAGACTCTCTGTGTTTGTGACTCCACCGCCGGTGCCTGTTGGGTTGTTACACTGTTATGCTGTGAGGGATTCCTTGTCATCTCATCCGATGTATCTTCAAGCTTACGAAAAACATTGAACTTAATGGGAAAACACACCATCTCCCCTGAGTGCCCTTTCAGGAGCTCTGCAACTAAACTTAAACAGCTATCTTATTCTGTTGGCCAACAATCTGACCAAAATATAAAATCATTACTCCTTTCTGATAGCTGAAGAAAACATAATAATTTAAAACATCCCCTGGCAACTTTCAGTCGCTAGGGAAAAACGTGCATTCCCCACAGTAACCACAGTTGGTCTACTGTGGCAGTGTAACTTGAAGATGTGCAACTGGAAACTGAGAATGTTCATCTTCAGTGTGAATGTTGTCCCTCAGTGCTGCAGCCAACACGATTCTAGAGGCACAAATTTAATTTAATGTTCTCCCTTTCTGTTTTTTTCTGGTTTCACAGTTGGTAAGTAGTTCGCAGGTGTTTGCAGTCTTCAAACTGTGTGCTAGCAAACAAAACAATTACAAGGAGGTCTTGGTTCAGAATAGTACACCTAGGGACGGCCAGCAACCTCCAGCAATCACTCTCGATCGGGTTCATGAAATGGTACAGTACATGATTGATCTTTCCAAAATATTTGAAGTCTACGTGGAGCGGATGCTAAAATATTGTGGTGACACTCCAGTCACAGGTTCTGTTACTTCACTTCCTCGGCGCGTTCTTCTTTTCAAACCCTCTTGTTGCTTTCTTTTCGCCACTTTTGTGCCTCTCTCTTTCTTCGTGTGCGTTTTATGTGTGTGCCTGAGAGGCGGTGTCTGATCGATTGGTAGTAAATGTGTTCAGTCAGGGAATCCGTCGGCTTCTTATGAAATATAGATGCAGCTCCCACGGTCAGATTAACAAGAGCACCAACAGAGAGGAGCGATCAAACACGTGCTCGTGCACGCACGCACACTATAACCGACCATATTCCCGTACATACCACACACACATTAACTGATGTCTTTCCCACGTGTTTCTCAGGAGAACCTCCTGATGCGAATCCACTTCCACATCAGCGCAGAGAGTAGAGAGGACATCTGCACAGCAAAACACTGTATTCCACACCAGAAGTTTGCCATGACTCTGTTCGAACAGGTAAGGGGATGTTTGTCCCTTCTGCCCCCTCAAAGAGCTGCTACATCTTTCAATTTTTTGAATGCATTAATTAAACCGTCCAAACAACATGAGCGCGACGTCTTGGTATGAACCTCAGAATGCTTTTCGTTTCCAGTGTGTGTGTAACAGCTGTGGAGCCACATCAGACCCCCTGCCCTTCATTCAGATGGTTCATTATATCTCCACTACATCCCTGTGGTAAGACAAGACGCACACCTACACACCTAAACACACACAGACACACCTACACACACTGCAGTAAATCTGGCAGCAAGCTGTGGCGAGGTGGCAGTAAAGGAAGGTACAACGTGTTCCCTACTTCCCTGCACGGGTCCCTTACTGAACCGTGAGTGGCAATCACACATTACGTCAACACACGTGTATCTTCGTGCAGGGGCAGGTGAGGATGTGCAAAACGATTCCCCCATGTACAGGTAGATGATGTTGTGTTGGCAAATACACATGCAGGATGTGTGCGTACTCCAAAAGAAGCCGCACATCTGCCGAGTCAATGAAATAAGGAGCAGGGAAAGTAATCAATCAGGTGTTTGATTTAGCGGACCCAGGGGCTGACATAAATCTATAAGTGGAAGTGAGGGCCCCGGAAAGGCCAAACAAGACGGAAATAAGAGGACAGATCCTCCTATATCCCGTTTGGAAATGAAACACAGCCGAGGAAATAGAGGAATGAATGGCCGGGAGGGGGCAAAAGTACAAATAAACACTCTATGTCAAAGTAGTTGTGGGGCACAGAGGTACCACTGCTCTCTGTTTGTGCCTGTGAACACTGCCAAGCTATTTTTACCCTTAGTGAAGCCTGTTGTTTACAGTCTAGATAACCAAATATGCAAAAGTCAGCATGAGTAAGATAATCAGAGGGCACCAAAAAGAGAAAACAAATGCGTGGTTCAAGCACACGGTGCAA
This sequence comes from Pelmatolapia mariae, assembly GCF_036321145.2. Classification (NCBI taxonomy): domain Eukaryota; kingdom Metazoa; phylum Chordata; class Actinopteri; order Cichliformes; family Cichlidae; genus Pelmatolapia; species Pelmatolapia mariae. The sequence continues at coordinate 10,204,328 of NC_086234.1, forward strand.
GAGTGTACCCGGCCGGTGTGTTGTTGTCGTTGTATTTTCTGCTTTCTTAGATTCTTCATCTGACTGTATCTGAAGAGGAGAGGTTGAGCAAGGGGTTGAAATCGAGTGAGAGAGTGTACAGAGAAGAGGTTGAGTTCATTTCAGGCTAATGGAAGAGGTGAGAGGAGGCGAGGAGAAGGGCTGGGAGGAGGACAGGTTTTTAAAATTGTTATTCTTAAAGGAAAGGAAAGGAAAGGAATATGTCGCTAGAAAAAGCAACAACCAAACAAACAAAAACAAAAGCACAATGCTGAATAAATGCACGCATTATCCCATACATGGTACCAAGCCTGAGACAGATTTGTAAAGTTTGTTTTGTATTCACAGAGAATTATAACGTATATTTGAGCTTGTCCTTCAGAGGACAATTGTACTTAAAAGGGATAAACAGAGCTTAGTATTAGTAAGTGTCATTGCTTTATGCTTTAGTGAAGGAGATTGTCAGAGAAAAAATACATTTATGGTCCACAAGTAAAGCTTTCTGAGTGGATAATTGTAGAAGAACTTCTTCAACAGTAATGCTGATATATGGTTAATGCTCAATTACTACAGCGGGGTCAAAGATCAGCATCAGTCAGACAGGGTTTAGAAATTTTCTCAGACTTAAAAGGTTTTTTTCACAGCTGACATGCCTGTCTATATAATCTACATCTTTTTCTTATTTATTATTTTTTCATTTAAAGAATATAACGTTTGTGAAGTGAGAGAAATACTGCAGTAAATTTCATTTGGCTTCGTAGTATAGTGTGTTGCACATTTGCCTAATGAGTGCTAAGTTACCCACTGTAGAGGGATTTTTCATTACCAGCATCGGTATCTAAATGCAGAGAAAGAAACAAACAAACTTATCAAGTTTTCCTTCTTTTTGGTCTAACTCTGGGATGCATTCACTCACCGGGTGTCTGATTTTATTTTGTGTGTGTATCCAATGCTGCAGTAACCAGGCAGTGAGGATGCTGGAGTGCAGAGAGAAACCCACGCCGGACATGTTTGGAGAACTGCTCCGCAACGCCAGCAACATGGGAGACCTACGCAACTGCCCCGTGAGAGCGTGCACACACAGGACACTTTTGCATGACGCATGTGCACTCCTTTCAACGTGCACAGACAACGTGCATTTCGTTTTGTGCCCTTCCACGCTCAAGTTCTTTGCTTCCCTTTTATCAAGAGAAGAATGTAATCAGGAAACTAAAGCAGGGTGAAAATCACATTCTGAAAATATAATTTGCACTTGTTTCATCATTTCTTTGTTATTTTTCCTCCTCTCTACGGCGGGTCTGTGTTACATAATCAGCGGCTCATTTGCATTTTTTTCCCGTTTTTCTCCTCACTTTCTATTACGGGAAGCATTTTCCAAGTTGTCCTCGTCGACCTCCCGTACGGTAAATGATGGCAATCATCAGCTTCTTCTTGCGGGAGAAAACTGTGTTTGGTTGTTCAGAGGAAGATCGGTTTGAAATTATACATGAAGACGGAGTGTTTTTGGAGTAAGAGCCGTGCACGAAATGCAAACTGTAAAAGCAATAACGGGAAGAGAAAGAATGGCGTACGTGAACAGAGGAATTTTCAATGATTCCTTTGTTCTGCAGGTTTGTGTGTTGCGATGCCACATGGGGAAGTGCTGCTGCTGAATAGATCCAGTTTGGCCACAAACACCCACCTCTGTCTGCCCAAGTATCTGTACAAAGAGCCTCCTCTCTGGGCACGGGCGAGCAGCTGCCCCTCTCGTCACACAGCACAATCACCACTTCCACTGCTGCAGCCACACTAACACACACCCAGCGTTTCTTTAACCACGGTAAACGTTGGCATTGTGTGCGCAGTCCCACGGGAGACACACAACCTGTCTGTGTTTATCTTCCATCACTTGCAGCGCTGATCTTTTGTTAATACCACCTTGGGCTTTGCTCAAACAAAGTGATGGTATTTGGATGGAAGCGAGGCTGCTGGATGATACTGTAGGTGTGAGATTGAAGATAGGACAGTGCGAAGACTGGATAATGTGATTGATGGCAAAGTTTTGCACAGGCGATTTGAAATTTGGCGAGGTATGAACTAATATCAGTGCAATGAAGTGAATATGTAGATCAGCTGATCAGCGTTTTAGCTCTTCAGATGTTCATCAAAATGTAAACATTATACTGGATCACTGTGACATGTGACAAAAAATAAAAATGTTCATGTTTTATATGTAGTCTTTTAATGTGACACGCTATTTACTCATAGGATTTACTCAGTGCTCCCGTTCATGTTTTTTGAGTAGGGAATGGTGTGTATATATCTATATGAAACATTTAGGTCTTATAAGACTTACAGAGTGTATACTGTGATTTAATTCAGAGCACATATAACATAAATGCACTATTTAAGCTGCAGAAATTCTTATCTTCCCCTCCGATGTACTAGTGCTGTTGCTTGGCATCCCTGCCTGCTATTTTCAACCCTTCCACCACCTCAGCATCCACCCACGGGAGGGCTGTTTACTTATTATGCCCCAATTTTATCCATCCATTTTCTTCCACTTATCCAGTTCAGGGTCACAGGGGGGCTGGAGCCTATCCCAGTTGTTACAGGGCGTGAGGCACGGTCCATCCAGGACAGGTCGCCAATTTGTCACATTCACACCGGCAGCCAAATTGCAGTCACCACTTAGCGTAATCCCGTGCATGTCTTTGACTTGTGGGAGAACGATGGAGTATCTATGTGGTGTGGTGTTGCGTGCTAACCACCCCACCTCCATGCCACCCGCTCCCCAATGTTTATGTAACATATTTGCATGACACCCATCCTGGATGCCAGCCTGGGTGCCAAATTCAAACTATATTTTTGTGTTGTAATAAACCTATGATGCGTCACTAAAAGATATTACATTTAAACTTTTACTAGTAACCAAGTTTCTTCAGAACCAGCCAGAATTAGACTGCAGTTTTTTTTATATTGCAGCTGATTTAAACAACTTTACACACCGTGGGCAGTGCATCGCTATGTTACCCCATCAAAGTAATCTATTACTATAGTTACTGTAATTGTTCATTTGGTGGAAAAAATAAGACACGTCACTATCCAATGTAATGAAAGAAAAAAATGTGAATTATTATTTAACGTACTTGGCTGCTGCTGGCTGTGCAGGATTCAAATGCATGCATATAAGTGATCATAGATTTATGGCTTCATATATCCATTATCTATAATGATACATTTATTATATGCAGTCAGTGACCATGGTGGTGACAAATGACTTGTGAAATGGGCCTGCGTGTTTGATTTTTGTAGTTTTGGCTGTGATCCTTATTGATATAATAAAGCGGTTTACATAATCTAGCTAAACTGTTGGCTTGTTTACAGCCTCTCTCATCAGCTGTGGTGGTTTAGGCGTTTATCAATCCTCCATGAACAATCTCTTCAGTGACTCCATTATTAAAGATGAGATAGCATTTTCATTCCGCTGCTCTTAGATTTGTCAGGAAGCAACAACAACAAGCGTTGTGTCATTTTAATCTGAAGAATGCCACAATCAGCATACTGCGATCCTACAGTATCATTTGACCAGCAGCCCTGTTATATAACTCTCCGTGTCTTGGAAAGGTCTGCATGGCCACAGTGATTAAAAAAAGAAAAAGAATGGTGGGGAAAAAAAATCTTTGCAAATAAACTTCAACGATGAGGCTGCACCGATCAATGCTGTATTATGAAGCAGAGCGAATCTGTTTGCACAACCGTTTGATGAATGATGTTGTCAGCGGCTGTTCCCCTCAGCGCTGAGGGCTAACTGAAGCTGTGTGTCCCATCCATGTGTCCTAAGCATACAGATAGCCTCGTGTCTCATCGCTGTGCTGGTTGGCTGCTGCTCCCTGGCTTGTGTTTGTGTCCCTTTCTGAGAATTGAGAAGCAGACCCTGGCAAAATACCTTCCTGCCATTTCTGGTGCCAGTGCAAGACGGCCCGCCGCCCACAAAGGGAGAGTTCTGTGTGCGATTGTGCTTATGTGTGCGAGTGCTGTGTTTGGCAAAGTGTCTGGTTGCCAGGGTGTTCTCAGGCTGTTTCCGAGCCCGCGCTGCCAGCACTGCGTGCATGCTTGCGTGTGTACATGTGTGTACGTTTGTGTGTGTATCTGTGTGCACCAGCTCTGTGGTGGGTCATGACTCAAAGGAAGGATTCAGAACACACGGTTCTGAACTCAACAGAAGGCCCAAGGGACAAATACAACTCAGCACAGCACTTCTTCCTCTGTCGTTCTCTCTTACAGTCCTTTCATCAGCTCTCTGCCTTTTGTCTCTGTCCCTCACGCTCCTACTGTTCAGGTTTTCCATGTGTGTGCGTCTTCATTACTGCCAAATAAAAGGGATGGCTTTAGTGATGTGCACACTCTGTAGCCTCATCACACATGATGAATAAAGCTGTTTAATCACGCACTCTTTTTTTTGTTTGTTAACCTCCTCTCGTCCTTTCTCTCTCACAGAGTAACTGTGGGGAGGTATTGCGTATCCGCCGGGTGCTGATGAACTCACCGGAGATTGTGTCCATCGGGCTGGTGTGGGATTCAGACCACTCTGACCTAGCAGAGGATGTCATACACAGCCTGGGAACCTGCTTGCGTCTGGGAGATGTAAGCGACCGCACATTATACACTCATTTGAACAAAATTAGCGTATATCAGGCGTTTCTATGCAAGCAGCTGAGCCCAAACTGACATAAATACAAAGACATTCCCCTAATATTCATTGGCTAAAATAGCTTTGTGTGCAGTGTGTACATGTGAATCAGAAGGGCTGTTAACTCCCAGCAAGCACCAGACGCCCCTGGGCCTTTTCAAGACTAATTTTAAAACCAGTCAGGGTCTGTAAAAATACTCATAAATACTTGAATTTTATTGAAGTGAAGGTGAAAATTTGTTGGGGTTTTTGCAGAACAATGGAAACGTCTAAGATTAAATTTGTTGAAATTTTCAAGGACCAGTAAATTCAACCTTTTTTTTTGCTGGGTTGTCTCGAACTGATTCCAATTAAAAACAAACAAACAAAACTCACTTTTACTGTAGTGCCACCAACATGCAAAATTTGCATGTTTTTAAACGCTTAGAGCCAAATAATTGTAATCTCTTGCTAACAGTGGATGCATACTGGCATACCAAGTGTTTTTGCATGCTAATGTTTTGCAGGAGTGCTGGAGTTTTTTGGTTTTCTGTCCTTTCAAGTAAGGGTTCATGGTAGATTAGTGGCAATGCTCCAGAGCGCAAGCCTGACAATCATACACTGAAATTTGTTTCTCTCTTTTGTTTAAGAGAAAATGCATCACAGTCTACTAGTCCTAGTTTTTTCTATAAACAAAACATTTATGCATATCTCATACCTTTTGGAGAGTTGTTATAAAAGTGAATAGGGTCCAGGGTGTGAAAAATCAGAATACAGTAGATTCCTAGATTTCCGGACCAAGAGTAGTAATTTGTAATTTGATCTACAGCAAACTGCTTTCTGCTAGATGTAAGCACATGCATAAATTATTTTTCAGCACATGCAAACTGTCCGACACAAGCACATGCATGGATGTATATGTATTTTCAGTGTGTGTGTGTAAACAAATACACAATAACTTGCAATAATGTGCAAGTTCAGCATGACAAAACAACAAATTCTGTGCAGATACAACATAATCTTCCAGACTTTCAATTTTCTTATAAAGAGCTCAGAACGCTACTTCTCCATTTACAGCTGCAGCTTTTACACCTCTCTCACACACACACACGCACACACACACACACACACACACACACACACACACACACACACACACACGTGTTCGACCTCTGATAGTCGGCGTCATGACTGAGTAATGTTGATGCATTTTAATGCCCCTGTTACATCTCCAGCCGCATTCCGAAGTGATATCCATGAATAATGGATTAGTGAATATGAATATGTGTTACAGTGACTCAAGTTTTTCCCTCTATCTTCTGTCTCCGCCTGCTGCTCTGTCTCTTGTTTTCATCCTGCAGCTGTGAGGAAAAAAAAACAAGCTGTTGAATAAGAAAATCTGAGGTGTTACCTATTGAATTTTCCAAATTGTGTTTAGCTATTAAAAGTGTGTGCATTTGCCTCCACAGTTACTTTCACTTGCTGTTTTTCTGTATCTTACCCATCCCCCTTTTTTACACTTTTATGTCCTGTTTCTCCTCAGATTAGATAACTGTAGTGCTGCTGCTGCAGTAAACCAAACTTTATATTCAGTTAACTGTAAATCAGCTGGTAAATTTAAAAGGAATTAATACAGATCTTCGTTGTTTATCTGCAGATTTATGGGCTGTTGGCTGGACAAAAGAGTTGTGGTTGTGCAAACTTGTTAAGATGTATTTTCTGATTCTTTAAAGATTTCAAAATAATAAATAATGAAAGCATTTGCTGGTTGCAGGACTAGATTTATTCTAGCTTATTATGTTGAATCATGGAGATATATGGTTCATCAAAGCACAATGGCTAGAATTATACATATGGCTATCAATACATTGCCTTTGTCTGTGCATGTTACTAGCAGTATCATCTGGAGCAAGTGACCTTACTAAAAGATGAGTGTGAGAGCCGTGCATCATTTCCGCTTGAAAAACTGCGGCGTGTATGCAGCACTGTAGGTTTGTGTGCGGTTCGCAAGCAGAGGAAAGTGAGGAGAGTGAAGAATTACTGCATACAGCATATACTAGGTGAGCAAAAATGTGCTTGTATTCACATTAACGAACTCTTCTGTCTCTCTCTCTCCCTCTCTCTCCTATACCGCACACCTCTCCCCTGCATGCCCCCCTCCCTTCTTGTCTCCTCCCCCTCCCTCCTATCTCTCTCTCTCTGTAGTTGTTCTACCGTGTGACAGAGGAGAGGGCTCGCCAGGCGGAGCTCTACTTGGTGGGCATGGTGTGCTACTATGGCAAGCACTACTCCACCTTCTTCTTCCAGACCAAGATACGCAAGTGGATGTACTTCGACGACGCCCACGTCAAAGAGGTGAGACGTAGTTTGAGTCCCGAGTCTGCATGCTGCAACACGAGGAGCATCTGCTGCATCTTCTCTTGTGCCTGTGAGAGCAGGAATGACAGGAGCTGTGCTGTATGTTAGTTTAAGTGCTGCACAGTCAGGTCTTTTGCAGTAGTGGCAGCTTTAGATTGATTATGTGTTAAAGGTTTAATCCCTGTCTTTGTTTAAATCTATGCGCTTAAATCTCAGTGCAAGAACTGTGTTCATATTATTTATGTAATTTAAGTGTGAGTCCTTTTCTTAAAGGCTAAAAAAATCCTCATGAATACTCAGCAGAAATAACAGAAGGAACTTGTGTGCATGTACGTGTCCTAGACTATCAGTCATAGTTCACAATGAGGGTTATTGACTGAGATAATATGATATCAATGAAGACAGCAGCACAAAGTGTATTTGACCTTCTACTTTTAGAGGAATATGAGTAGCGTTATATCCTAAAACAGATAGTTATACTTCCTTTTTATGTGTGTGTGCTTATATAAATATATTTATTTGTGTGGGGTTTTGTGTGTGTGCTCTGCATCTCCAGATCGGCCCTAAGTGGAAGGACGTAGTGTCTCGCTGTATCAAAGGCCACTATCAGCCCCTGCTGCTGCTCTACGCTGACCCCCGTGGGACGCCGGTGTTACTGCAGGAGAGCCCAAACCCCTGTACCAGCTCCAACCCGCAGCTGGAGCTCCAGCACTGCAGCAGCAAGGCTGGTTACGACAGTGAAGACTCTGGTACAGCAAAGATGATACACTCTGCTAAATATCAGATCGGGTTGATCTGTCTTTATCATTTGAGAACATGCGGGGTTATAGCTTTAAAGCTCTGACCTTCAACCCTATAATCTGCCTCTGCATACTGCAGAGCCTGTGCTATAGTATTATCATGCCTTTAACTGGAAACATATGCGCATACAGGATTACCTAAAAGGTCACCTCTCTTTCTCTTTTCTCCTACAGGTCGGGAGCCATCCATATCCAGCGATACTCGTACGGACTCTTCGACAGACAGCTCGAGTCACCGAGGTTCTCGCAGCCGATCCCTCCACCAGTCTACAGGCAGCCACCTCTCCAGTGAATCCCAGACCACAGTGGTCTGTAATTACGACACTGGCACACCGCCGCTTGGTGCTGACGCTGGAGGTAATGCTGCTGGTCCAAATGTTCTTCCGCTTAAAAAAAATGCAGTTGCACCTTCAGTCAGTGGTTTAAAAAATAACAGCAAATACTCAAGTGTTTTCAGGGAGATGCAGAAAGTATCATTGTTGATATAGTTAAGAGCAAACAGTTATGCGTTTTCAAGTTTCGGTGAAGTGAAATGGGTTCTGCAGAGTCTTCAGGTTATGCGCCTCGTTAGTGGTTACTCTCACATTTATTTGCACTGCTGCCTGCATAATTGCCCCCTGTGGGATAAATAAAAATGTTATTGGATTTATTTTCTCTTCCTTTTCTCCCGTGTTCAGAGTCAGCAGTGGAGGGTCCTCCCCGCCCTCCCTCTCCTCCGCTGCAGGAGTACAAGGAGACGGCTGTCTTCCTCCTCTCCTCCCGCAGGCCTCTGACCTCCTCTTCCTCTTCCTCCCGTCCTCTGTCCTCCTCCTCTTCTTCCGGAGTTGGGGGCTGTGAGGGGGGGATTGGGGGTCCCCACTGGGAGGATGAGAGCACTAGCAGTGAGAGCAAGTCCAGGTACTGCAGCACTCGTACACATCGGCTGTAGAATTAGGTGAAAGCAAGATGAAAATATTTCACGGTAATGCCTTCTTCAAATCACACGTAAATACTCACATCTCTTCAGGGGAAAAAGTAGAAGTGCTTATTAGATATGGAGCTTATTTTCATGTTGTTAGGCTACTCATTCAATACAACTATAATGTGTGTGTATATATATATATATATATATATATATACACACACACACATATATATATATATATATATATATATATATATATATATATATTTCAACACTGTAACCCAGATTGAATTGAAAAGTTAATACGCTGCCCTTCAGCCTGTTAGAAAAAAATCCAGATGAGGAAAAATCTCAGATTCCTCGCTTTGAGTTCATAACAGCTCTGCACACTGTGAGACACACAGCAGTCTGTTCCTTCTGATCTTTAAGTGAAAGTTTGAGATAATAACACAACACAGCTTAAAGAAAAAAAAAAGCACAATATCACAAGAATCGTGGCTGTTAAGTGAACTGTAGTTAGCATCCTATTGTGGGGCACATGCTCAAAGGTTGTGAATGCCCACTTTTTTAAGAGTTCTGGTTCTGAAAGTGAATTTTCAATTTATTTCTGAAATGGCATTTGTGAAATGTCAGTGGAGATTTCCTCATATAACGAGTTTTCAGTCCTGAGCCAAGCCAAACAGTTGTGAGGTGAGTCGTGACCATAAAAAGATTTGATTTGGATAAAACGACAAAAAAAAAACCAAAAAATAAAAAAACAAAAAAAGGCTAAAAGTGCAAGACTGTTTACATAATTACATTTAAACTTCTCATCCAGCAATCCTATGTAAATCTAGTTTCCACAACAAAGGAATTTCAACCTTCTTGAATTTAATAGGTTTCATTATCATACTGGTGTATAATAAAAGGTTGGAATATATTTTGTATTTTGTGATGTGTATGTAACAAAGTATAGCCTCATTAGCAACATGTTACAGTCCTTCACTCCTGACTGAAATCAGATTTTCTTGGTAACAGCCACCTCCACCAATCAGAAATGTTGCTGTTTCTATTTAATTTTTCCAGTAGTGACAATATGAATAAAATGTGCTTTTGTTAAGATAAGGTTGATATCATACAGACTTGTGCTTGGTTTGATTGCTTTGGCTTCTCAATCAAAGTCCGTAACCTCACTATTGAGATATATCACCAGACTGTTTAGCTGAGTTACAGCTAGCTGACTAACTGCCCCTGCCTTGCATCACTCTGGGCTAGTTCTTTGAAGAAACATTTTCAGTTATACACCTTTGCAAGATTTATTGTTGGATGAAATCAAAACATTATAGACAAGTTAGTATCACGGCTCACATTAGCAGGTAATTTGTCAAGCTAGCCAAGTAGCATTTTCACTGAGATTTGAATTTGCCTGCAGTAATGTAAGCTAGCAAGAAAGCTACAGTAAGTAAGTTAGTTGTAGCTTAGCTTGAATCTAGCAGTGCGTATTTTGTAAAATTTGGTGATAAAGTAATGCAAGGTGGTCATTTTAGTATGTTAGTGTACTCTATATTATGAAAAGATGTCACTTTGGATCTTCTCTAAAACATGCCCTAAATTATGGGCACATAAATAAAGGTATTACTGTTCTGCAGACACACGGCCACTAACGACATGAGGAACTGTGACAATCATAGAGGCCTAAAGACCAATCAGTGGCCTGACAACCACCGTTCACTCTCATCTCTTGTGCAATGTGAAATTGGGATTTAACACAAGAAAAATTATATGTGTTGTACTTTTAAGTAAAAGAATCATAAACAAAAGTAGGCATTCTGCAGAAAATTTTACTTTCTTTTGCAGTTTTTAAATAATTTTTACCAGAAGACTAATTTGTATAGGATTTCACCATATTTTTTCCAGTCAGTAGACATGTTCAGCATTGAATCCTTCTTCTTTGCTCTCTAGTTCTTCTGGAGGCCGCTACAGGCCAACTTGGAGGCCCAGGAGAGAAGCGCTGAACATTGACAGCATCTTCACCCGACAGAGAGGCTCCTCTGTGGGCTATAACACTGTGCCTGGCCCACCTCTCCCTCCAGGGCCTCAGGACTCACTCCCTTTAGAGGGACCTGCTCCACTGCTGGGATTGCAAGAAGTAGAAGCCAGAGAAGTTGGGGAGTTGGAGGCGGGGTTTGGGCTGGTTGGGCAGCCCAGGTCTCTGGGCAGCGGGCGGACGATGGGTCCCCCTGCCCCTCCACCTCTGAGAGGGGTGGAGCACCAGCCACGTCTGATTCAGAGGATGGAGAGTGGCTACGAGAGCAGCGAGAGGAACAGCAGCAGCCCCGACAGGTAGGAAACTTACAGATATAGATTTGTGTGTTTGCATTATCAACATTTATGCCTTTCGTTTACCCTTTTCCTTTGTTTACAGGGAGGTGGGGCAACAAAAACGGGTGCTGATGTCAGGTCCTTCATGGCGTTCAGTGCCTAAGTCCAAGAGCAGCAGTGCCATCCTGCAGGAGCTGCCCCCACCTACTTGGAGTGGTGGCACTAATGCAGGTGTGTGTTTTTGCTTAATTTCTTCAACATGCATTTAAATTGATTAATATTTTCATTCCCCATATTTCTTGTGTGTGTGTGTGTGTTTTCAGGCCCAGGGCGGAGTGAGCTAGACGAGCTTCAGGAGGAGGTAGTGAGGAGAGCCCGCCTGCAGGAGCAGCAGAAGCGAAGGGAGGCGGAGCGGGAGGCAGCCATGGGATTTAATCCCAAACCCAGCAAGTTCATGGACCTGGACCAGCTCCAACACCAGGGTATGGATGAAATATGGAAAAATAGAAAAACAGCAGCTGGAAGTTGGTAGTGGATATGTACGGGAGTTATATGCTTATGAAATACTTCCAGTGAAATGCAATTTGGGCTTCATTTGCCTATGTTTAATGGATCTTTCCTGATATTTCACTGCCCGCATCAACACTGATTTACTTATAAAACAGCTGATAAGTGAGAAACCATTTATGTAAATTTAATGTGTTTAAACCTTTACCCCTCAAAATCGCATTTAAAGCTGCGCCAAGCGGAAACCCGCGTAGCAAAGGCCCATCTAGACAGTTCCATGTCTCAATTTGTGCTTCAAAAATAAAAGGTGGATATATCTTTGGTATTAAAATGTTATGCTTTATGCTGATAACATGTATATTTATGCTAAAATCTTGCCTGGTGCAGTTTCGAGGTCACCTGTGTCTAGATTAACAGTCACAGTGACTTGTACGTCCATGTGTCTGTCTGACCTCGTCTTTGTCCTCGTTCCCATCTGTTGGTCTGTCTCTCCATCTGTCTCTCTCTGATGTTTTTTTTTTTTTTCATCCGTCAATTAGTTCAGTGTGTTTTATTTCAGAGGACGTGTGTGTTTGTGTGTGTGGATCTAGCTGTTCCAGCTGTGTTCAGTGTAGCTGAACAGAGCAGAGCACAAATTCCTGTCAGATTAGTTTTTACAAAAATGGAAACTCCTGTGGGGCGTTCACTGACCGGCACAGAGCGGGAAACTCTTTCTGGGTGATTCCTATTTAGAATCACAAGCACAATCCAAGTTCAGTGCTCTGATATCCTGGCTATCCTCCAGAGTTTACAGTGTGTGTATTCCTCTGCTTCCAAAAATGTGTTTCTCTACCTTTTTCGTTCTTGTGTGGTCTATAATGATGTGGGTATCTGTGTGTTGTGGTGTGAGCTTTAGATTGTGTCTTTCTTTCACTCGAGTCACACTTTAAGGGTCATTCCATTAATTTTACAGTGAGTTTATGAGTATTGCTATGTGGCCTGTGACAAAACGTTCTGTGATTTCTTCTCCGTCTCTGGAGAATCGGTATCGGCTCTGGGATAATTACTCAACTGATGCCCTCTGAGACTTTAAATGTCTATAAAAAACTGTGCATATGGACTTCAAAATTTGGGTATGTACCAGGACGTGAGGCTCTAATATTAGACTCTCAGAGTTGCTTCATGGGGAGAGCAGAAGACTGTGGTGCCTGACTCATATGAAGTGGGATCACAAAGTTTTATAATTCCACCTGGTTTAGTGATTATTCCCTCACAGCAAGATAGTTCTGGATTCTAACTTTGGCGTGCACATTCTCCGTGTGTATGCCTGGTTTTCTTTGAAAGCTTCAATTTCTTCTGCCAAAAAAAAAAAAAAAAAATCATGCCAAATTAAATTCTAAATCTTATGAGTTTCATTTCGTGGGTAAAAATACAGCTAACTTTCACTTTAAGGTTGCTTCCTTGTGCATTTCTGGGCTTTTGCTTGCACCTCTTCGGTTTTAAGATTGCTTTCTGGAAATCCACTTTATTGATAAAGCTTATAGTTAGGGCTGGATCAGGTGATGCAGCCTAGGCATTCTTCACCCTTTTCCCCCCTCCCCTTACCCCAAAGCAGTCGCATCATATGGCTTTTCTTCTCTGCTCCTGGTTCTGCCGGAGGTTTCTTCCTGTTAAACGGGAGGTCTTCCGTCCTACTTTCGCCAAGTGTTTGATCATAGGGGGTTATCTGATTGTTGGGGTTTTCTCTATATTATTACAGGGTCTTTATCTTACAATATAAAGTTCATTCAGGCAATTGTTGTTGTGATCTGGGGCTATAGAAATGAGATTGAATTAAACTGAACTGAGATCCAGCACACACTGCAGATGTGCAGCTTGTCAGAATGGGACTTCCATACTAGTAGCACCCAGTGCTGGTGCAGTGCTTCACAGGGAGACAGCATTAAACTGGAAATTAGCCAGACATGCATTTTTACCTGTTATACACAGAATCACAAAAACTTTCAGTTGTTCCTTTAATCAGGTCTGAGCATTATATTTTGCACATGCTTTTTAGCCACAACAGCAATGCAGCTCTGTGGATAGCAATGTCAATTAGGCATTTTGGTGTTAATGGAAATAGTATAACTTCTGCTGAAAGCAGATGACATCAGTTACTTTTTTCCTTTAGCATGCTCCTTGAGTCAAATGTTTTGTTTTCTCATACTTTCAGCCTCTTTATTTAGCAAATGTTAACACGCTCACACACAAAATCAACATCTTAAATGTTGTTTATGCAATTAAAAACAAATAAGCTCGTGTCAGGCACCACTTACAAAGTCATTCATGCTGTTTAAGTAGTTATACCTGAAACAACCTCAGCTGCAAATCAGCTACCAGCTTTATAAATAGCATTGAAAGAATTATGTTCACATCTTGTCTCGACTCAGCATTCAAATTAAAGACTTGGACACGGCCTGTGTGACTTCAGGCTTGACTTTAGATCGACTTTGGGAACACATGGTGTTCCCACATGGTGTTCCCAAAGTATGTGTCCATATTCCTGTGTGTGTGACTTTTTCATGAATATTTGATCAGTTCATCCACAAAAGATATTTTTCTGTCATGTTTTATTGTGAAAACGTGTTTAGGTGTGTGTAAGTGAGAGTTTTATATAAACTGCAGGTGTTCAGGTTTTCCCCTCCTACTCAGCACTAACTAAATCTACATCAGGGATTATTATGTTGCTTCACTGTGTTTAGCCTCATGTACCTGACACTCACCTGTGTGTACATTCAGCCTTGATGAAGTGAAAGGACGAGTTGTGAACGAACAGATGGCATCACTATCAGTGCTATTGTGTAACAGAATTTGTGTTCCCACATCCGTATCGATGGATTCGGGCGTACTTCAAACAATCCGCCTCAGTGTTTCAGAGGTTACAGCCAACAGCAACAACAGAGCTGCCATCCACCTTCCTTTCTTCTGCCTCTATCAATCTGAAGTCTATAAACTCAAGCCAAAACGGATGATGGCTGCTCTTTTGTTGTCCACTTGTGCATTCTTTGTAACCAACTAACACCACTGAGAGTGCACACTAAAAAAAACCTTGGTCTTAGAAATATCTTTTTCGTTTATTCCCTTGTCTGGTGTGTGTGGCTTCATGAACGCAGCCCCAGTTTCAACTCATTTATCTAATGTTCAATTTATGAGTCACCAACAGTACAAGTTAGTATATTAATGCGATTACATTAGAGTTGCTAAGTGGGAAAAGATGCTGGGTCCCTGCTATGAAATCTTCCTATTGTTTCCTCTTATGATATTGCCAGTGTCTGTCAGCTTGAAAACAAGAGGGTGTCCTCGGAGAAAAAATAACTGCCAGTTTTGTGCAAGTTGAAATCACAGGATCAGGGTAAACAATGTAGCCCAGGCACAGAAGAGGCACAAACTTTGACTTGACAGTGAGCCTGCATAAACTGGTTGTCATACCAAACAAAGGAAGACTTAAGAAGCAAAACATCTGAGTGCATTAAACGGAGCGGGGGTCTGTTTTCTTTCATGCGTCTAACTTTTCATTCGCTTTTTTATCTCTTTCATGGTTTCACAATCTCAGTTTTAAAGAATTAACAGGTTTATGTGGTGCAATTTGTTAATCTCCCCTAAAGGGTTGTCTCCTTGTGCACCTTCTGTCTGGGTTTCATTTTGGGGAAGGGGCTGCAAGGATTTAAATCAGGCGAGCATAGTAGTGAGGGTAGGTAGTGTAAGGAACATTATGGGCACATGCAAGTGGTCAGAATGAGACCTCCACAGAGTGATTTAAGTAATGACCAGCATTTGAGGCAGCTAAGAGTCTGACAAGTAGACTGCCTTGAAAGAGGGAGCAGTCAAATTTAAGTCAGGTGAGATTTTTGCTTTATTTAGAGCATTTTCTGTCAGTTTGGCTTTGGAATAGGCACTAAATGCCAAAATGCTATGACATCTGTGAGCCTCAGTACTAGCAGCAGTAGCTGTGGCACTGAAGAAATTTGCAGTAAATTTGGAGGAAACACAGCACTACAGTTTCTACATTTATCTAAAAGCCACTGATTGCAGCTGGATCCAGTTTCTTCTGAACACAATAGTAAAAACTTGTTGTTATTGCTGCAAAAACCTGAATTGTAAGCTTCTAAGTGATTGGATATTTCTCACCAAAATGATTGGGGATTGAAGTTAGGTTAGGTTTTGAGGACATTCCACTTTGCAACTTTTTACATATGTAAAATACTCACACATTGATTTACAGCAGCAGAGTGTAATGCATGCTGGCCCCCTCACAAACACTCCTTCTGCTCTGCTTCTCTTTTCTCTCTCCTTTTGTATTATAATCGTTTACTCTCATCCCTCCTCGTGTCTCCTTTCTTGTTCCGTTCCTCAAACTTTCTCTCGCTGCCACTCTGTCGTTATATCTTTCTGTCTTATTCTCCTTTTTATCTCCTGCTCTGTTGTTAACATCCTCAGCTGTGCTCAGACCCCTGCATGAGGCTAACGCTCATAGCGGATTGGCTGTAGCTGCGTGCATGAGGAGCACTGGGGCCCCAATCAAACGCAGGCAGGAACAGGAAATGGAACGGGAGACAGGAAGCGCCCGCCCACAGGGCCCACGCAGGTACCACCACTGTCAACCCTTATGTGTCCACAGCGGTGCCTGTCTCGAAATCACCTCAAAACCCCTCACTTCCCTCCCCTTCCTCCCTCACTTCGTGTTTGTCCAAGCTCAAGCTGTCCTCAAACCCACCTCAGGACTGTGTGTCCTCTGGGTGCTGGCTGTCTAGAAACGCCTCAACACCCTCATGTGTGTGTCTTCAGCTCTGGCTGGCCAAAATCCCAGAAAGCTTGATTTTGTAACCCACTCCCCCAGCACTGCACTCTCACATCCAGCTCTGTGTGTGTGTCTGAATGTGTACGTTTTCTCAAACACACACCTTGACTATATACAGCAACTTATTATCTGCTTTGTGTTTGTGTGTTTGTTGCAATGCAGTAAAAAGCTGCTTTGCTGTTCTCTGTGTTGCCATCAAGAAGAAAAAGAGAGAGAGGGAGAGAGAGTTTCTCTCTGCTTTTCTGTGCTTCACTGCTTCCCTTCATTGTTGTTGTGCTGCTCTTTGTAGCTTTGTGCTGCCAAGGCTTCCCTCTGCTCTTTGTGTGCTGCTGATCTGTCCTTCTGTGCACTGCAAAGCTGCAGTCCATCACTGTGTTTCTGTCCTGTGTGCTGCCGTGCGACTGCAGTCACAGATCCTGTGCCGCGCTTTGTTTTCGTGCTCTCTGCTTCTGTGTTTGTCTGTTACAGAAATTCAGTCTGCTTTCCTACTCATGTGTTAGTTTTGTTGCGTAAGGAGGGGAAAGTGAGTTTTAACATCAGTTTCATCAGTTTTAATATTCAGAAAGATCAAAGTATAAAGAAACTGAGATGCACTGATGACTTTTGATATCCAAACACACATAGTTTTAAAAATTCCCAATTGGATGCAACACATGCAATTAGAGACACGAGGCTTAATGATGAAAACGTTAAAAAAAATTGAGCTGAAAGTTAGTTGAAAAGGTCAGTTTGGTTATTGACCTTCAGATTTTTTGCCAATTAATCATCCCAACTGTTTCCCAAGGAAAACTCACTGCATTTGTTTGTTAATTTTTTGATAGTAACCTGAATGTCTTTAGATTTTAAAAATATGCAAGTGCAAAAAAATGTACAGAATGTCCTAGAAGCAAAAAAAAAAAAAAAAAAAGGTGAATATAGTGAGCTTTATTGTGAAGTTCTGGTCTTTTCTCAGGATCTTAGATTCTTACTGAGTCAGGAAATTAGATGTATAATCAGGAACTAATCTCAACTGTGCCTTAAAGGGCGGTCATTAAACTCCTAAAACCTCAAATATTCTTTTGTTAGATCTTGTAATTAGTTTTGCTGCTCCACTCTGAAGAACCAGCACAGACCAGAGACTGATTGAATGTGCAAACTAAGCCATGTTAATATTGATTTTAGTTTCATTAAAACTCAACTTAAACTGGAGTAAAACTTTTTTTTTCTAAAATAATAAATTGTTAATCCAAACTGTTAACAGCGAGACTGAGGGGAAAGAGGAGGTGGAGGCAAAGCTCTCAGTGTTCTGCCTCTTTTATTACCTTCCTCCTCTCCTCTATTGATCAACATAAGCCTCTGATTTATAGCTCGGTGCTGCAAAGCCTGCTGGGTAATTACTAACGCTGAAAAGAGACAGGAAAGTTAAAGTGGGGGATGGGGGTGGGCGCTCACATAGACACACGTGTGTCTGTGCATACTACACAGAAATAGACGCGCAAATTTACAGACTTTCTATTCACACATACAAGCACACACACACACACACAAACATTAATAGTGTCTCATGTCTCTGAGAGAATCCACTAATGTTCAACATATATCATATCCCTCATTTATCAATGTATGCAAATCAATAAAAGGATATGAGACTGAATTAGTCTATGTCATAGATTGTTTTCAGTGCTGATATACTGCACCAGTGCAGAGTAGTGGAAATCTGATTACATTCTGTGTAAGATGGAAATGCTCAAATCAGACACTTAAGTTTGTCATCAGTCAGTCAGTGCAGCTGAGCTTGTGCCTGATTCATAAACAGCATGGCTGTGAAATCTCATACACGAAGCGATGCTTGCACAAGGCTGTTTGTTCGGTATGTAAGTGAGCTTGTGTGTGTGTTTGTTTACCTGATGTGCTGTCGTGACCTTCCCTCTATGCAGTAACTCACCTGACGTCAGAGCAGCTTTGTTTTTTCTGTCCTGCTGCTGGCTGACTGACACACTCCCTCTTTTGTGTCCTCCAGTGAACAGCCTGGCCCGGTCCAAGTACTGCTGACGCCCAATCAGGAGGAGGAAGAGGACCAGGCAACGCCCAACAGGGATGCTGCTCTGGGCCAAGGCCAGAACCCGCCCCCTCCGCCCTATCGCCCCCCTCCCCCTCGACCCCCGCTCACCCTCAGCATCGCTCACCCTTGCGCACCTTCCAGCCAAGGGGAGGAGGAGGATGGATGCGCGGGCAGGAGAGGGGAGGAGGGGGAGGATGGGAGGGAGGGGACAGGGGTGAGGCTGTGTGAGTTGCTGCAGGCAGGGGGGGTGAGTGTCAGACCACTGGGGAAGCACTTAGCCATCTCTCTGCCCTCGCTTCCTCTGCGTCTCTGGGATACACAAGTCACACACACCTCACACTCCGCACACCTTGAACCCACTAACGCACAGCCTCCCCCACCTCCTCCCCCTCCGACCTCTAATCCACCCCTGTCTTCCCCTCTGGAAGCCTCCGGGCAAAGGAAACCTCTCACGCCGCTCTGGCAACCACCGCGGCCCCATTCCCCCGCGGGCGCTGCTCAGCATTGGCCGAGGGAAGAAGCTGCTTCAGAGACACGTCATTGGTCCTCCTGGAGTTTGGACCGCCCCGACGCAGTTGTGACGCCGTATGAGACGCCCCCAGACCGCTGCATTCCCATCAGGCCGCAGGCATCCAGTCAAAACTACAGCTACAGTTGCCAGTCCTCTCCAGGTCACTACAGCTCCCAGCATGCCCCAGGGCGACACAGTAATCCCTGCTGTAACCGCGAAGAGGCTGAGCTTTCTGAGCTCGATTCCCTTTACCAGGCCAGTCTGCTGGCTGGAAAGACAGGTACACACACACAGACACACACATAATTCCTGAGCCACCATAACACAATCTGTAACTATTGGAACATTTAAACCCACCATTCAGTGAAATTAATTGTGCTCAGAATATGACATGCCGTTGTGGCGTAATGACTAAATTATTAATTTTCACTATCAACTTAAATTATATTCACGATGCAAATCTCCTGTTTCACCACATCCCAAAGGCCTCTGTTGGATTGAGATCTGGTGACCGTGGAGGCCATTTGAGTACAGTGGACTCATTCTCGTGTTTAATAAACCAGTTCGAGATGATCTGAGCTCTGTGCCTGCTGGAAGTAGCCATCAGAAGATGGTTGTGTGGGAAAATTCCCAGTAGATCAGCAGTTTCTGAAATACTCAGACCAGCCTGTCTGGCACCAGAAACATCTCATATTTAAAGAGATTTGTTTTTTGTCCATTCTGATATTCGATTTGAACTTTAGTTCACATTTTTGACCACTTTTTATTGCTTTCATATTGTATGGCTGATTCAATACATGTAGTGAGTGTGTTTAGGCCTTTTGATGTACGATAAAGAAAGGAATTAAGGATATCATACATAGACTCTTAACATCTTAGAAATTTGTGATAGATTTTTCACAATCTCTGCAAGTTTTATGGATTAAGAAAATTGGCAAAGTGGGGAAAAACACTAAATAGAAAGACAGAAAGGAGGGAAATGTAGAACCACAGCGAGGCACATGAGAAAACAATAATAACACAGGAAACAACTAAATGGTGGAGACTACAAGGAATGTGACAGTATGTCTTTTATTTACAACATAGAAAACTCTTTTTGCTTGTAGGCTCACTTTTTGAAGCAAGCTAAAATGCTCCATAGATTTTTTTTTTCAGCTGTAGTCCAACTATAAGCATTTTTTAAATTTATGTCCTCAAGTATAAAACCGGTACAAAATTATATGTACAATCATCAGAACTTTGTGAACTGAAAATGAGGATTTTACAGTGGTTTATACATGGGGACAATTTAACAATTTCATTATTTTTTTGGTCTGTTTACTGTAATTAGCAGTGGTAGCTGTTAATTTCCAACATGCACAACAGTATATTGTTGAGATTACCTCATGTTATATACTGTGCATATCAGTATGTAGTATAGAACTGAGACACAGTAAAGAGTACTGCAGTAAACAGGCTACTGCTTTCCACTTTTTATATTGATTTTTCTATAGGGTCACTTCTCTCTGTGTTAAATGTACAATTTTAGAGGCAAAAAAAGCCCAACAAATTCTGAAAATAAAGAATGCTTTAAAAAAAACTTTGGAGTTTCAGTGAAGGCCTCGGTCTCGGTCTGTTTACTGCTTCACAGGTAAACACCGCGCTGGCTCATTAAATATACACCAACGATGTGAAACTTATTTTACATTGTGGGCACCATACTGTATCTCCCACTTTGATCCTACATAGGACAAACCAGTGAAACTCCCCTTTTAGCCAGTGTAAAAAGTTTAATTACCCATTTAATCTCTTAAATATCTCAATTAAAAAAAAAAAAAAAAGACGAGCAATTTCAACGGTCTCAGCTTTCCACATGATAAAAAAAATGCTGCCGTAGCAAATGAAAGAAATCTGTCTGCATAACTTTTTGGGCATAAATTGTAAGAAATAAATGTTTAAAATGAATAAAATGTTCTGGTAGCTGATTGCCCAGACTGTGCTGTAATTATAAGATGGAAAGTTTTTGTTAATTCACAGAACATTTCTTTTTATTCGGTTTTATCGTGGATCCATTGTAAAAAACAGAAATTTCTATGATTGTAAAAAACATCTGTAATCCTTTAACTGATTATCTATTACTTATTTACATTGGTGTAGTATAAATGGCCATGTGGGAGGTCTTCTTTAGTGGGAAAAGTTGCAAAATTTCTGAAAATATAGTCCAAAATGTATTACCCCCTTCTCAAAGCCATCCACTGGGTCAGATTTGAGTCTTTTCCGGGATGATTCTGGCCCTTGTGGCCTTCTGTTTGACACCCCTGATATATACTGTATGTAAACATTTGTCAAATCATAAGCAAAGTTTGTTTAAGTTACTTATTAATGAATTCATGAACGACACAGGAAATGTAAGCTGTCAGTTTGACATAATTTGCAGACCACGCTCTGTTCATATTTTCACCATCTGTGTGTTCCCAGGCTGCAGCCCATCGGAGAGGCTCATATCCAGGGTGGGAGGGCAGGCGCGCTCCAAGACCCCCAACGCAGACATGGAGAGGAGTGCGTACGGGGCGGACTGCACCAGCACCCCCACCTACCTCAACAAGGCAACACCTACATAGTCCTTTGCAGAAACTGTTCATGGGTCATCAGTTGGATCCATTTTCCAGCGTCTGACAGACATTTTCTCCCTCTGCAGCCAATGATGTTGCGGGATTTTGGGGTGGAGCCTGATGATGGGGAAAACCTGAGGAGAATTGGACGCAGCCTGAGCGGCACAGTAGTGACCTCGCGCCGCAGCCGCCTGACTGCAACCCGCAGCTTTGTGAGTGTGACTCCTGGGGCTCTGCTGCCTCCTTGCGGCTATGCTGTTAAACTGCACCTGCCTGATGTCTTGCGGTCACATTGCTTTTCCCTGTGCTCTTCTTCCTCCCTCCCTCCCCCCCGCTGTTTGTCTTGTTTCTTCCTTTTGTCCTGCTATTCTACTTGCAATCTGTCCTCTCGCTCTCTTCTTCTCTTCCTCTTCTGTCCTCTGTCTCTCTCAAAGGTGAAGCAGGCTGATGTCAGTGCCTCTCCTTGCTTACTTCCTCTCTTCTGAGTCCCTGTTGCTATTCCACCACTATCATCTCCTTCATCCTCCTCATCACCAACACCTTCTCATCACCACCTCCCTCCACTGCTTCACAGGTAAACACCGCGCTGGCTCATATGATGTTGCACTATGTGTTTCGCCTGCATCAAGAGTGGATTTTTGGCTGGCTACTATGTGCCAGATAAGTCTGTTTTAGAGCAAAGTAAAAGTCTTCTCCTCATTTTTTATTATTTTTCTCGTAAATATTCGCCTCCTGGCAAATCGGGCTCATCTGGCACAAAAGTAGGCTGCATATCCATATATCTAAAACCAGGGAATCCTCACTGATTTGCAAAAAATGTGAAGACCCAAAGGTGATTTTAAAAGAAAATTGGCCTGCAAATCTGTCATGTGTCCAGTTCATCTAAAATTCACAGAAGGAAATTTGAAATTCTGAAAAGTAAACACTGATACCTTGATTTAGAGGTTAAAAAAGACACTTTCCCACTCTCTATAAGGAAAAAAGCTGAAAACAAGAGGTATGTCTTAAAAAGGCCCCCGAAGCAAAGACATTTCAGCCTGTTAGGTTTTCTGTTATGTCAGTATTACACACGACATATCTGCAGATGTGTCAGCTCTGTTTGCATCATATTAGGTCTTTCTTTTTAAACTCAAATTGTGGCGAATAGTTTGACAGGCAGAAGTGTCGTTTCAGGTTTTTACACTTCAGCTTCACTGTGCAAAAATAACACCTCGCTGTGGGAGCTGAAGCTAATGCGCATCGATCCAAAGTATTTTTACAAGCTGCTGTATGTCTATCTTAGCAGAGAAAAACATAAGAACTAATGATCATTTCTAGTAATAATTTAGCAGTGCATTCAAAATTCTCACTAAATCATGGCTTAAAACAATTGGTTTAAAAAAGTCAGCAATTGAGTAATCAGGTTTTCTTCAACTTCCTAATCTAAAAATATACATGCATTAAATATTGGAATATATTTGTTTTTATATAGTTTTTAACATACAATTTCCTCATGTCTTATGGTTGTATGTTATAGGAAAAGTTATCTAAGCTGTTATCAGCTTATAATAAGCAAGCAAGGAAAAAAAAGAATCAACAAGCATGCACGTTGGTCCTTTTGATCTTTTCTGTTTTAAATGCGAGGTGAAATTATGCATAACCTGCCTCCCGGCACTATGCTTTTACTTGCCAAATGCTCTTGGCTGTCTTGCATTGCGCTTCATTCACATGTGCAGGTCTTTCGAGTGCCTCGGTTTTATGCATAAAAATCGCTATATGCTGTTTTCAGAAACCAGGATATGCTAGATACAAAAGATGCTAAATAAACCGTGCACTGTTTAGAATATGCATGTATACACAGTGAAGAATGACCAGTTTTTAAATGTTCCATTTAAAAAGAATCAAATGTGGGATTTAACAGATTTAACCATTTAGATTATATGAAGCTGAGGGTGATGCACTGATTGGGAAATTCTGCATCCATACTCATGTTTAACATAACAGTTTATAATTTAATCTTCCCATTTGGGCCAAAGAAGCAAATAAATGCTGATTATAAAGAAGTAGTATGGCTGTTCTGAAATTTTAGCCTCTATCACCACTGTTTTTTTTTTTTTTTAAATTTATCAACACCAAATATCTGTTAATGACATCTTAAAAAGAAGTCTAGATCTCACTGCATCCAGCATTGTTTGATATAGATGTTCTGCTTTTGTATCGATGTACAAAAAGAAAAGATAGCGTAGTGTTTTTAAGGTGTCCCACAGGGATTTCCCCTGGGATGCTGTACAGCTATAGTTTATCAGATTGTATGGGACAAATTTAAGTAGAGCTTGGGGAAATAATTCTTGAGGTCTTTGAAAACTGTGTTTAAAGCATTAGTGTGTGACATTTTGTGTCTTTTACACTCTGTAAATCCCATGATTGAAGATACATGTGTAAAATCTAAGCATGTGTGCATATTCCTGTGAATGACCACATCTGTTTGACGTGCACCGTCTTACTAATCTGATCTTTTATCTTCATGTCCAGGAGCTGTCGGACAGTTCAGGGAGTTTCTGGCTGTGTCTGACGGGGGTCAAGCTTTCCTCAGACCATGGTCCTTCAGTGCTTCACTAATATCTTACCGCAACCCGTCCACATGGGTCCACAACCGCTTCACCTTGACGGACCTGGAATCGGCTCAGGAGGATCGACTCAGCTCCTATCCTGTTCCTCCTCCTTCTCCTTCAAACGACATGCACACGCAAACACATGCACGCACACATGCACATCTGCACTGACGTAGAGCCTCCCTCAGCGCCTGCAGCACCCTGCTTTAGCCCCTTCTTGCCTTCCTCCCTTCCTCCTCCCCCTACTATTCTGTCTATGCAGTCACTCTGACCCCCAACTACAACCTCAACCTTTCCCCCTACTTTCCGGGACTGTTTCTCGTCTCCCCCTGGGGTTTTCAGAGGGTTTCCAGGTGAGCTTGCTGCTTTTAGCAGTCGCTCACCAGCCGCATCCAACCAGGACTAGAGCTCTCAGTAGACTCGCCCTCCAACCCACAGGACCTTTAGCTCAGGGGGGGACTCTAACCAAGTAGCCACGCCTCTTCCTCTCTCTTCACGGGCATTTCTTGTTGGACGCACACGTAGCTGAACTAGGTCTGTTTCAGATGGACAGCCATATTTTTTTCTCTTTTTGTTTTTGGGTTTGTTTTTCTTCCTGTGTGTGCGCACAGTTAATCTGCCGAGACTGAACTCTCTAATAACTAAGTCGTGTACAGAAAACTCACATATGAAACCTGTATGTTAATTAATAAGACCTTATGGAATGTTGATAATGATAATTAACAAATATTGATAAACTTAAAGTGATACTTCCTCATGTCTGCATTTCAAATAGGAGTGGAGTGCACTTCACAAGTGTCTAGCTGGAGTTTCTGCCCCCAAACCGCTCGCCGACCTAATGACAGCTCTCCCGTTTCTACCGGGAGCTTGAACAAGAAAAGCGCTTCCTTTTTTCTCTGCTTCTTTCCCTCTTCTTTTTTTTCTGCTCTTCTTTTCTTGCTCTCTTATATTCTCGCTTGCTTTCTTTGTTCCAAACAGGAAACAGTAGCACCAGAAATAGGCCAGCAGCGGAGGAAAGTCTAGAAGGAATGAGAGAATGTAGGTTAGGAAACCCTTCTCTTAGGCTTTTAACAATGAAAACAGATGACTCAAGTGCACTTTGCAAGGTGACTCGGCAGAAGTGCACTTTCTGAAGGCTATTTGAACGTGGAGCAGCTGGAGAGAAGTCGATGCCGTTTGTTTTCACTCCAAGGCCTCAGGTGAACTTCAGTGACACTCATGAATTCACACTTTATTATTCCCCTCCCTCCTCCCACTGAAACTGGTTTTGAGACCTCAGATGTGTTCAGAAAAATGCTCATCTTCAACCTGAGACAGTGACATGTCTAATATGAACATGCTTTATACGATAGATATGTATTAGAGGTATATTTTCAGCCAGTGAGCTATCAGAGATGTCAACCATTCCTCAGTTGTATGAACAGTTATAATGACTTAATTCACTCTTCCCTTTATTGGGTAGCATTCTGACGTGTGTAGAGTACTTTTATTATATGCTTTATTCTGTTAAATATCATATAAATTAACAAAGTCCTTATTAAACAAAAGGCCAATGTAATGTTCTTTAATAATTCACTGATGTTGATTGAACGTTGTAACTAAACCAAAGGATGGCACCTAACTCAGAGAGTTTAAGTAAGAATTTATTTTTCCATTTAGGTTCAGATTTTGTGGTTGTATTTTTGGTTTTTTTCTTCGTTTTTTTGTTTTTGGATTTTTTTGTTGTTGTTTTTTTGGATGTGGGAGAATGTAGCCAATTGTAGCGCATGAGTCCGCTATGCAAATCAACCTTCCCTCACAGTCCTTTACTGGAGACAGTCAGGAGGCAGACACGCCCACCCCTCACGGGTGCTCTCATGGACTCTGGCAGAGACACGGAGAGGAGGAAGAGAAGATCTCATGTTTATTGCTGCTGGTGAAATTTGTTGTTCTGCATCTACTGCTATGTTTCAACCAATGGAATGCAAAAAGAGAGCAACGAGGACGCAGAGAGCAAGAGGGAGAAAGAGCGAATGAATGTAAACTACAGGATGAAAGTGTGTGTTTGCGTTAGAGGAGGGTGGGAAGCTAACTGACAAAGATGGTTATTTGTGGGTGTGTGTAGACTTTATGTGTCAGTTCTGGGGTGGTGTTGCTCGGGGAAAGAGGGAACCTGTATTTTTGCAATAAAGTTATTAACAATGCACTCCCAAAGGGGGCGTAACCACCGTAACGTGTGTTTCATTATTTGTTTGTGGGGAGGAGAGCCAAAAGAACTTAACTTTCAAGAAAAAAGAAACCAACACCAGTCTGGTCTTAATCCAAAATAACAGGAAAACTAAATAAGCTCTTAAGCAGTGTTTTTCATATATTTATATATAATACACTAATCTACAGCTAAAATATTCCTCAAATATAGAAAATTTAAGAATTTTTGGTCAGTGAAACTAATAGTAATGCTTAAAATTAGTGTTTCAGCTCATCAAACAAATTTAAATATTACACAAAGAAAACACAAAATGCAGTTTCTAATGAAGGTGTTTATTATTAAGGGGGGAAAAAATCCAAACTTAAATGACTCTGTGTGAAAAACTGATTGCCCTCTAAAACCTCAAATTAAGTTGGTTAGGTTGTTCAGGAACAGCCCAGCAACCGCCAAGGCTCAAGTCTGTCATGAACTGGAAACTGCTGGAAATCCAGCGTCACTGTCCACAGTGAAGCAGGTTTTTCTGTACATCACCATGGACCGAGAGCATGCCAACCAAGAAAGAAGCCCCAGTTACAAATTCCATACCTGCAAGCTTGATTTTCAGCTGCCCACATGGACAAACCAAATAAAAACCAAGACATATCTATAAAGGATTTAAGGTTAGACATTAGACACTGTAGAAACTGGCAAGCATGGTCGTAGCATGCTCTGGGACTTTTTTTTGCTATCAGTAATCTTGATACATTCCACAAAGTGGATGGAATAATGAAGAAGGAGGACGCTCTCCAAATTCTTCAGCTTTACTGCAAATTAACAGCTAGATGCTTCAAACTTAGACATAATTAGTTGTTCCAACAGGACAGTGATCCAAAACTGGATTTCAAATCCATCAAGCAGGATGACGATTACACTTCTGGAATGGCCTTACCATAGTGCTGATTCTCAACCCTACTTAAAATTTATGGTCTATGCTTAAAAGCGGGGTCTTTGCCAAGAAACCAACCAGTTTGAATGAACTCTACCAGTTCTACCAAGAAGAGTGGTCAAATATTCAGCTGTAATTATGCCAGAAGTTTATTGATGGCTACCAAAAGTCTCTGGTTGAGGTGCAACTTGCTAAGGGACATTTAACCGAATATTAGTGGGAGTTTATGTATACATTGGACCTTCTGACTATAACTGTAAATATGAAAGATTTGAGGGGGTGTGGGGGGTTGCAATACGTATAGCAGAATTAAAGATTTAATCACTTAAATATTCAAAAACAAAATAAAAAATATTTTGTCTAATGCAAAAAAAATTAATTTATTCAGGGATCGTTTAGCTTGAGGAAAGAAATTGCTCTGTTCATTTTTGCAGATCAGTAACTGACCAGCCTTAGTTCCTGCAGTACTTGGAAAAAAAAAAACTGCTACAAAAACATTTTTTGCATCATATTTCTCTTAATCAGTGTTTAAATGTTTAGGTCAGTCTGCAGTTAGCCTGCCTACCACTAGATGTAAGCAGTGATACGCTGGCCTGCCGCTTGCATTTACCCGCTACAATCAGTCACTCCTACTCATGCACAGTAGTGTTGATATAATTCATAAGCACCCTCACAAAAGCACACACATTGCACTTACCCAGGCAGCCTTTTATTATTAAAGTCTTTCTTTAAGTTAAGACTACTGAACGTATGAAACTGTGTGTTGAGGAAATAAATGTATTACATCTTTAGCAGATGCAAAAGATTCAAACTGAGATGAAGAGATGACGGAAGCCATGAACAGTGCAATAATCAAGAAGATGCACACTGATGATGAAGTGAATATGGTATAAGTGATGATGATTTATCAAGAACACAACTGAGCTTCCATAATGAACACATGAAAAAATAAAAATATAAAAAAACACCCAGCACGCCCCTGCGGGCGGTCTATCCTTCAAGCTCGGGTCCTCTACCAGAGGCCTGGGAGCTTGAGGGTCCTGCGCAGTATCTTAGCTGTTCCCAGGACTGCGCTCTTCTGGACAGAGATCTCCGATGTTGTTCCCGGGATCTGCTGGAGCCACTCGCCTAGCTTGGGAGTCACCGCACCTAGTGCTCCGATTACCACGGGGACCACCGTTACCTTCAGCCTCCACATCCTCTCGAGCTCTTCTCGTGTTCCTTCTTTCTGATGTTGCTGTCATTCGGAACCGCTACATCGATCACTACGGCCGTCTTCTCCTGTTTGTCTACCACCACTATGTCCGGTTGGTTAGCCACCACCATTTTGTCCGTCTGTATCTGGAAGTCCCACAGGATCTTAGCTCGGTCATTCTCCATCACCCTTGGGGGCATCTCCCATTTTGACCTCGGGACTTCCAGGTTATACTCGGCACAGATGTTCCTGTACACTATGCCGGCCACTTGGTTATGGCGTTCCATGTATGCCTTGCCTGCTAGCATCTTGCACCCTGCTGTTATGTGCTGGATTGTTTCTGGGGCATCTTTACACAGCCTGCACCTGGGGTCTTGCCTGGTGTGATAGACCCCAGCCTCTATGGATCTTGTACTCAGAGCTTGTTCTTGTGCTGCCATGATTAGTGCCTCTGTGCTGTCTTTCAGTCCAGCTTTGTCCAGCCACTGGTAGGATTTCTGGATATCAGCCACCTCCTCTATCTGCAGGTGGTACATACCGTGCAGGGGCCTGTCCTTCCATGATTGTTCCTCGCCTTCCTCCTCTTTCTTGGGTTTCTGCTGCCTGAGGTATTCACTGAGCACACTGTCAGTTGGGGCCATCTTCGTGATGTATTCGTGGATGTTTCTTGTCTCATCCTGGACTGTGGTGCTGACACTCACCAGTCCCCGGCCCCCTTCCTTCCGCTTAGCGTACAGCCTCAGGGTGCTGGACTTGGGGTGAAACCCTCCATGCATGGTCAGGAGCTTTCTTGTCTTTATGTCAGTGGCTTCTATCTCCTCCTTTGGCCAGCCTATTACCCCAGCAGGGTACCTGATCACGGGCAGGGCGTAGGTGTTGAAAGCCCTGATCTTGTTCTTACCGTTCAACTGACTCCTCAGGACTTGCCTGACCCTCTGCAGGTACTTGGTGGTTGCAGCTTTCCTAGCGGCCTCTTCATGGTTCCCATTTGCCTGCGGGATCCCCAGGTACTTGTAACTGTCCTCTATGTCTGCAATGTTGCCTTCTGGTAGTTCAATCCCCTCAGTTCTGACTACCTTCCCTCTCTTTGTTACCATCCGACTACACTTCTCCAGCCCGAACGACATCCCAATGTCATTGCTGTATAGCCTGGTAGTGTGTGTCAGTGAATCGATGTCTCGTTCGCTCTTGGCATACAGCTTGATGTCATCCATGTACAGGAGGTGGCTGACAACCGCTCCGTTTTGTAGTCAGGGCAACTTTCAGCGTTCAATTGGAGTCAGAATAGAAAGTGGGATCCTTTCAAATTTAATTAATGAGATGTTGCTAAGAGAAGTGTGTATCTTCCTTGCAAATGTCATCAGCATTAGTCAAGCAGTCTGACCACCACAGCACTGCAGAAAAATATGCATGTAAAGACTAATCTTTATCAGTTTGTCAGGTAAACTCTGAGTTTTAATTTTGGGTTACACCTTGTTGGACTGCCTGTATCCTCTCTGCAGCACTTTATCTCTGCATTCGTATAAAACTAAACAATAGAACTGAAGTGAGAACCGCAGTTAGAAGTAATTTCAACCTGAGAACAGTAGTGAATGGAAAAGTAAAGACAATAAGGCTGCACTAAAGGAAGTGGGTCAGAATAAACAGAATAAATGGAGATGGTGCCTTCAACAAAGATACCAGCATAAATGATTCAAGTGTCTTTCAAGGCTTCGGTTTTCTGGAAAAAAAAAACACTGAAGGAAATTGCAGTGCCACATTTTCACCTTTTAAACAAAAGTGCCGTCGATGGATGGAAAGAAGGGGAAAAACAGAATTGTTAAGAAGACTGATGAGCCCCTGGATGAGAAAACGCAAACACTGTAAAGGCAAAGCTAACTGCAAGTCAAAGAATTTGTTGTGAGCCATGAAATCTACATCAGGAATAAAATGAGACTGCTGCCAGCTTCCAACTGTGGATGACAATACATTTAATTTGGGCAAGATAATTGTCTGTAATGATAAAAGCTCTCACTTGCTCACACTCATAGCCCCACTTAGTGTTGATTCTTAACACCGCATACTGGTGTGAGGTTTTATGAAGTTACATGAATCCCATTTTGCAGAAGGCCAGAGCGAACAATTCAAAGAAGAAAAGAAAAAAAAGAGAAAATAAAATTACTTGAGGATGGGCTGAAACTAATCCAGACAACCTGAAGGTAATTAGGAATATCTTAACTCCTGAATGCTGATCCGAGGTCAGCGCACAGCACTGAGACAAGTGGTGTGATGAGGCACTTCGAAAATGAGTGTGAACTGTTGCACCTGTATTAAAAAACGCAACAATGACGTCAACATATCTGTAAAACTATTAGGTCATCCGAGCTCAGCAGGAAGGAAATTTATTTTGCTGTGCAGGGTAAAGATCCCAATCTTGGCATTTTCTTCACTGAGGAAGTGGAGAAACAATTTCACACAGCTGGGGAGACAGAGGTGGCATGAATCACAAGGCTTTTTTTTTTATTTTGGGTTTTCTTGTTCAGTTGTTGTTTGGTTGGGTTTAAGTACCAAAATAAATATTTTGGTACCAAAACTACTTGGTGAAGTCTAAGAAAAAAAACACAGTTTAGCCATTGTCCTTTAGCATCTCAGTAATTTAGGAACGTCTACACACTGGAAAATGATGCTTAGGACTTAGGTCAGTTTATTTTCCAGAATTTTCCTTTCTCACAAACTCCATAGCAGGAAAAAATCCACTTCAGATGAGTTTCCACTACCGGACATATGGTACGTGTTTAAGGTTTAGTATCGGTAAGAGCTTCCAGATGACATCACACAATGTCCACTTTGCTAGCGGTTAAATGATCTGGACTATTAGCTGCACTGATTGGACTATAGTACAAAAAGAGATCACAGACAGCTCACAGGTTAAAAACTGGCTTGTGTGTGAACCTACTGTGCTAGACATTTGAGATCTCACATTCACTTCTGTCGGGTATGTGTAACAACAGTCAGTGATAATATGTAAAAGCTGTTCTGAGCTCTTATAATGCTGCAGGCCTAAGCAAGGAAACAGCTTCAACCTACACAGGCTCTTAAGCCGTGCTAACTGTAAATACACAGGCTTGTGCCAACCTATGTTGGTAGTAGACAAGTCAAAGGGTCGTCAGTCAACAGCACTTACCCTCTGATGACCAGAAAATTTATAGGAATTTCTCCAATAACTTTACCAGGTCACACATAGTGCAAACTCCAGATGGGCAAGTGCACAAAATAGAAAATCCGTTTTGAAAATGAATGGGCTACAGGAATTCCAGGATAAATCCGAGAACCCAAATCAAAACACCGTGATAAGAAAGAACAAAATCCAACCCACATCATGCAGAGACATGTGTGGTCCCCTTGCTTCGGGAGAACCTCAAACCCTTAAGTGAGCAAACAGGGCTGCACTTTATTGTAAGCAAACCTCAATCCATGGTTTGAGAGTAAGCCAGCTTTGCAACTTGATGCCCCCCAAACTGTTAACTTCATAAAAGAGCTTCTTTAAACTTAAGATCCTTCTTTCTGATCAGAGTGCTGATTTTTGATTGTTTTTGTTGTTTTTCCAGATGCGGCAATGTTTTTTTGGCATTTGTTGCCCAAAGCACCAACAGCTGTGGCATTAATGGCCCCTGAGAAATAATTTGCAGATTTATTATTTATTCATCTGCATTTTCCACTGATAATTGATCATGCGTTTGACTTAGCATTACCCAGTGTGTTCCAATCAAAATATAAGGGTTTTTCGTTACAAAATCCTATTAAGCAGGTGTTGTCAATAACTGGCACTGTGGAGGCATAACCCAAGTGCGCTTGAGCATCAGTGAATGAACTGGTGGCCGCATATTCTGCTTCAGGAATTTCTTGTAGAGATCAGTTACAGCAAAGCAACCCGAGACCATCACACTACCACCACCATGTTTGACTGCTGGTATGATGCTCTTTTTATGAAATCACTCAGACCTCAGATCAGTCAACAGAATATTTTCCCAAGTTTTGGGGATCAATAAGATGTTTATTGGCAAATATGAGACGTGTGTGCTCCTTTTTGTCAGCAGTGGTTTTCTCCTTGGAACTCTCCTGTGGATTTTATTTTTGCCCAGTCTCTTCCTTATTGTTAATTCA
This sequence comes from Pelmatolapia mariae, assembly GCF_036321145.2. Taxonomy (NCBI): domain Eukaryota; kingdom Metazoa; phylum Chordata; class Actinopteri; order Cichliformes; family Cichlidae; genus Pelmatolapia; species Pelmatolapia mariae. The sequence goes on from NC_086234.1 coordinate 10,236,868, forward strand.
TAAACAGTGACCTTAACTGAGACAAGTGGGTTATCTGTTATCTATCTTTCTTTCTTTTGTAAACCATGAATGACTTATTCATGTCTACACAAGGAGGCTGTTTTTATATTCGACAGCATTACATGGTATATTAGCCTCATACAACAGGTAGTCAGGCTCCAGCAATGTAGGTACATTCACAAATAGCTGCTAAAACACGGCTGAAAATGCCGGCTATATTTTTAGTTGTTTGCTTTCTTTGGTGAGAAGTAATCTTTCCTCCTCTTCCTCCTCCTCCTCCTCCTCACTGTCTTTCTTTTCTCCCCCTTCTCGTCTTCTGTGGTGCTGGCACCGGTGAGAGTCGTGTCTGACGCCAAAGCTGCCTGTCATAGGGAGCGGTGCACGTGCGGAGGGCTCACGTGCGGTTATCGGTGCGGTGGCAGACAGACGCTCGTGTCATCGTGAGCTAAAAATAGCGCAGAGCGGAGGAGGGAGAGGAGCCTACATGAGAAAGAAATAGAAACTTTGGGGGTATTTTTATCTCACGCGTCCCTGTGCTGCACCCAGGCGTGACTTCTTCTCCTTCTTCTCTGTAAACCCCTGTGCCATAAGTATTTATTTATGTTGCTGGTCTATTTTTTTTTGTCTTTTCTCTGTCCTCCCTTTTCCCTGTCAATTAAATTCTTTTAAAAGTTGAACTAGTATTTTTCTTTTCGTGAATGAAGCGGTGACTCATTCTTATAATCTAACGGCTAGGCTGCAGTTTCAGGGTTTCGGAAAAACACTGTACTTTACCGTAATGTGTGTGCGTGTAGTTCTGAATGAATGAACGTTAGCAAGGGGGTAAAATACGCAGTTACAGTATGCATGCAGCTGACAGCACTGTTACCATAGCAACCACGACTTAAACCCATTAACTCACTGCACGTGCACAGACTCAGCCATTCATTTCCAATTCCTCACTCCTCAATTATCCATTCATTAATAAATTTAATATTTAATGCACTGATGTATTACACTGTTCATTTTTTTTGTTTTTAGATTTTCGTTTACTTCTCTCTTAAAGGTTTTGTATTGGTTTGAGGACACTGGGCAAGAATAGATGACAATCTAATAAATAATTCAAACGGTAGCTTTGTGAAGAAGTGTCAGGAGGCTGTTCATTCATCCTCATGCCTGTTGATCTGTTTGGGGGACTGTAGCATGCTGTTGTTCAGGTGTATTGGCTGTAAATTTGCAAAAGTTAGAAGTGTATTTGTTTTATCGACAGTTGCAGGAACTTGTTTGAAACAAAAGTGGAACTATATTAAACATGCAGCGATGTTGTAACTGTTGAAAAATACTGTAGGTTTATACTTCCTGTCCAGTTTTGTGGTGCTATAGTGTCAAAAGAAATGGGATGAGTTAAAGGGACATCCCACTCCAAAATCAAATATACATGTTTTTAGTTATTTAGGTGTGAGTCAGGGTTACTCTTGCAGATGTTATATGTAAAGATGTCTTTCCCTTTCTGAAATATAGTGGAAATAAATCGAATGGTCCTCAAAGCACCAAAAGAAAACTCATGACCATCTTACACACATACAACAGCTCAACAAACCTATGGAACAGTTTCATGTAGGACCCATTTTTTTCTAATGAAATTTTTTTTCTAATGAAATCAACAAAATCAAGCATATTTCCACATGTGAGTAGAGGCTTATACTCATAATGGCGTCACAGAATGTAAAAATTAATTGTGTTCCACTTGTCTAAGTTATAATATTAGCAAGCTGCCTGCTTTGGTTGGCAGGCTTAGTTAGATTTAGAGTATGGGTAATCCAAACAATGGTTGAGAAGATTTCACCACCAAAATTTGGTTCGTTCTGCTGGTGAAAAGTTTGCAAGGGCATGGTTTAGCTGGGCACATACAGTCTTATCACCATCAATACAACACCTAAACCACATAAGAATCTACTGGGAACTACACCTCAGTTGTATAACTTCAGACTGTGACACTGAACACCAGGTTTTTCTGTTTGACATCACGTCCCCAGCAACTTCTGTACTCTTATTTAGCTAAGTGTTAGCAAACATCTTCTCTGGAAAAAATGAAGCCCTGACAAAAGTGTATTTTGTGTTGTAGAACAAAATGTGAAAAGCTTTTGTTAATCACAGACTCATTTTAGCCATCTAATCAAAAAACCCATGCAAAAAATCCTGCTGACTTCGAGATGAGGGAGAGCGGATTAGGAGTCATCCCTGCAGAATCCTATTAGAGGCACATTTTGATATGATAAATCATGATGTGGGAAATAACTTGGGAACACTTGTCATCAGACCATTCAAGGCATATTCACTGACAGCTGAGTTATATTTCAGCATATCTCTATATCTTTTAAATTTGGTCCAGACTTCAGCAGACAGCGTTTAAACTAAAGGTGCCATTCTAGAGCATTTTATCAGAGCAGAGTTTTATACTTGTTTGATTGCTTGATAACAGAGATAGGAAAAAAAAAAGATGTAAATGAGAACAGCTAAATGGTTAGGTTGGCTGTATTACAACACATTATGGGTGATCACAGAGAACAGGACAAGGGCTGAAGGTTAATAGAGTTGCACTCATCAGAGTGCATCAGTATCCTGCCCACAGTTGAATGCAAAATTAAGAAGATGACCTAACTGTGATCACAGATTTTAATTGGTGATATAGCCAGTCACACAGTAGCTGTGATTAACCTGTATTTATGTTGATTTTATTTTAAGATTAATAAATAAAAAAATATTTGATTAGTTCCATTTGATGTTGGTAAGGTGCTACCCTTGGTAAGGGTAGCACCTTACCAAGTGTTGGCTCTGATCAGTACAGTAGTATTTTTCTCTTTGGGAAGAGATCTCCATGGAAAAGAACTGGAAAGTCTTTTTTTTTTTTTTTTTACATGAAACCAGCATTTTTCATTTGCCTGCAAAGAAGTGTTAAATCAAGCCAACCTGATGACAGTTGAGCCAGCTCCATTTGCTGAATAAAGGTTAGTAAGGTTCAGTTGAAAGCTTAGAGAATTAGCAACAGGGAATTTGACTAAGATTATTTTTAACCTTTTTTCCCCCAGGGGTTAGACTTTCATTCTCAAACGGCAAGTTGAGCCTTTGTGTTCTCTGCAGAAACTGAATATTTCATACAAGGTAGTGTTTACTGCAGGATTCTTGCTGTGGACTTGCTGCAGTCCCATTGCACAAGGTACAAGTCAAACCGGTAAATTTTCTATGCTGAATACACTGTAAACTACACACTTACAACTTCACTTAATTAATACTTTGTTACTGTTCTTAGGTCCAATTTTCCGGTATCTTTACTTCAGTATTTACTTTTTGAACTACTTTTTACTTTTACTCCCTACATTTTTAAACAAATATCTGTACTTTCTACTCCTCACATTTTCAAAATAGGCTCGTTAAAGTTGGTGGGAAGGAGTGCATGTGTCCATAAGTTTTGTTTGCAGTACTTCAGCATTTAGCTAAAGCTCTACAGAAAAGGAGGAAACATGAAGGGAGGATGCCAATGTTCACATTTTGGACAGAGAGGACAGATGGTTTGAAAGAGGAGTGAAAGAAGCCATTTATGTCCACTGTGAGCGACCATCTTTAAACAGAGGCAGTGGTTTACGACACCAACTGTCTGCCATCTATAATCCAGTTTTGAGTTCCCTTCCCAGACGCCTTAATGCCCACTCACACCCTGGGCCATCTGACCTCAGGAAATCACATGATAGGGTGGGTCCAGGTTTCACAATGAGCTCACCCAAAACCCTGGCTGATTGTGACCCACACCCGTTTTCACACCTTGGCTCGTGTGATTAGGTAGAGGATCATCAGGGGGTCCTTTGTCCCTCTTTAGGGGGATACTTCCACTGGGTTTAAATCTGGGACTCTCCACCATTTGACCCTAGAACTGAAGAAGCTTCTCGGATGAGAGGTGAAACGTCTTCAAGCAACCTAAAGAAGTCCAGACACTTTTCTTTCCAAGCTCCTTAGAAAACATGAAGGGAGTGAGATTTTGACAAGTGGCAGGCAATTTGAAATGTAACCTTTCTGTCAGCTCAACAAACATCAGCAAACACATCAGCTAAAGGTACAGTTATTTCCAGGTAGAGAAAAGAAAGCGCGCTAACTTCACTCATAGATGGAGAAAGATAAGAAAGACAGGACAGGACAGGAACAAGAGTGGTTAGATTTAAAGGTAAGGACCCTTCAGTGACACTTGATAAACTGCAAATTTAAACCTTGCATGTAATGTCATACTTTTAATTACATATTGGTTATGTATATGATGTGTTTTCATAAATTCTGCAATTTCGTATTGTGAAACATAACGTTAAACAAACTAAGCTATACAAACTTGTGTTATTCAAATGTTGCATGTAAATACAGGGTAGTTTAGTGCAGGATAAAAAGGTTAGTTTGCAGCACTGGGGTGAATTCACAATAAAGCACTGTGGTGGACTGGAGCACAGTGGCTGTCGACCTCATGGTCAGATTTGGGTTACATCAGGTGCAGCAGAGATGAATTTGCATTTAAGCTAATGATACTTAGATTAATTAACTGAATTACAACTTTATACCAACTGTATACTGTCTAGTATAAAGACAGTTTAAAAACACTGGAGTGTCAGTGTAGGGGATGGACATCAGCCACGATAGTTTCTCAGTCTGCTGACATCTTGTTGAATTGTTGTGTAAATCCACAAAGAGCAAAAGGTCAGCTGATCACAGCATGTACACAAAGAAAACCTACTGAAGCTCACATGAGAAATTGTTGTGAGCTCTGATTGTTTTCCGTGTGCTGAGCCACTGCACTGATCTCAGGGTTCCCGTACCAGCTAAACCTTGAATGAACTTTTAAAATAAAATCCCTTTTACTGCATGGCAGATACAAGTTTTTTTCAGTGTTCCTGTTCTTACTCAATCAGCTTCAATGTTTGACATGTTGCATGTTCAAAGATGCTCTTATATCTTGTGTTTCATATATTGTAGAGAAAATAATCCAAAAATGACAAAATATCCAGAAAATGTCAGTTTTTCTTGGCAGAAATGCTTTGTTGATGCCAGAGGTTGGAGGAAAATGGCCAGGCTGCATCAAGCAAATAGGAAGGGAGCAGTAACCCAATTAACTCCAACAAGCACACCATGTTCAACATCACCTTTCATCCTCATTCTGATGCTTGGTTTAAACTTCAGTAGGTAATCTTGATCGCATCTACATACCTAAATGCACTGAGTTGATGCCATGTGAATGCTTGATTAGATGCTTGTAGTAACAAGCAGTAGAAGAGGTGTACCTAATAAAATAGCTTTGAGTGTATATCAGCTTCATCTTCTTAGATAATCTGCCAGCATGTGTTCACAACAACAAGTTGCTGCTAGTTCTCACAACATAAGCAAATAATGTTGCACATACATTTCTATATCGCTCTTAATTTACAAAGAGTTCCTCACTAAAACCCTAATCTAAGCCTAATTATGAAGTACCTCAATCCTTAAACAAAAACCTAAACCTCAAACATCCTTTGAAGGCATGTTAGAAAGCAAGGATTTGCATCAATGTCTGCAACCCTAAGCTCTAAACCCCAAACCAGTCCTCACAATGATAGCAAACACACTGACACATACACTGGACATTTATTTATTTATTTTACAAAATAAAAGTCAAATCTGCCTTTCAGGGGTTTTGATGACATTTTCTGCAGTCCATCTGTGATTCCAGTGCACTGTTTTTTTTTTCTTTTCAGCTATCCCTATTGAGAGAGCGAGAGATATTGAGAGGATTTAATGGAGGCTACGCAGTTGGCTTGGGGGGAAAAACATGGGAATAAAGCCTGGGAGATATGTGAACAAGTAGTAATCACTGCGATTATTATCATCACAACTGCTGCTTTTGACTTCAGCCCTCTGTCACAGCAACACAGTCAGTCCTCTCTCTGCATGTGTGCATGATGTATTGCACTCTTCTATTGAGAGCCGCTAGCTGGATGTTAAACCCTTAATGTATCAGAACCATTCACTCCTGTACTGTTTTCTATTTTTGACTGATCTCTGTTGTTCTATCAATCCTGCTCTTATCTGTTTTCCACCACATCACCAAATCCAGAAATTTTATTGACATTTATTTTAATGGAAAACACTGACATTAAAGAGGACAGCTAATCAATATCTTACCTCTGTATGGCTTATTGTCATTCGTGACTCCAGCAATCTGTTTCACTTGCTCTTCACACACTCCTTGCCCCCTAAGTCATTCTAAATCTTTTATAAATCTCTCTGATTCTTAACACTTTTTTCATGTAACAACAATCCTTCCCATTTCTCACCATCTTCAAACTCACATCCTGTCCATTATCAGGCATTCTCCAACATCTTACATGTCTCCACTTCATCCCCGCAGAACAAGTGGGTTTGCTGTTTCCTGTCATTCACATTGCCCCAACAGCCAGAGGAGATGTTACTATTAATATTATGAAGCCATCAACTGAAATTTGGCATGCAAAGAAATCTTATTTTATCGTTAAAAGTGGCAAACTGAGGAAACAGGTCAGGGGAGATCAAATTGAGTCTACTTTACGCTGCCAATATTTTTAACTACAGTAATTATTTCTAGAAAAAACACAGATGAGCAGCTGGGGAGCCAGAAAAATGGATAAACAATGTATGATTTCTCCATAACTGAATACTGTTGATTGCTAGAATTTAAATTAGTTTCTCCTGTCAAACAAAATATATTTGCAAAGAATTTTTCTAATGTCTTCTAACAAAGAGGATGGGGGTCAGAAAAAATTAGGCAATGGGTCACTAAGTTGCAGCTTCCATTATGAAAATGATGCCTGTGAGGAAGCGCCAAAAACTGCAGTTCCTGCCATAGACACTTGACGCTCATTATAGAATCAAGTTAATTCTCATTGAATTAAAATGGTCAAGAAAATTAACATTTTACATTGAAAATACTGCACTTCACATTTACACATGTATTGTACAGAAATAGATGATGAATATCAAGTGTGATAATTTATTACTCCAATATTCTTCTTCTCTTCTGGTCCACAGTTCAATGAATTGAACTCTGCTCTTCATGCAGCCTGCTTTTAATTTTTGTCATACTCTTTAACATCTCTTCTTCTCAAAGGAAATAAATAGGAAGTGGCTGTCTCTTGTAGCTCTGCTCCCTATCTTACAATTGTACATTTATTCTGTGATTATGAACACAATAGATATTGTGCTCGCTCTGTGAGTCTGCAGATGTAAAATTATGTCTGGCAGAACGGCGGACATGAGTGACATTTCTAAAGGCACCAGGCTTCAGTAGTTTTTATTACCTTTGGTCCCGTTTGTGTACTCTTAACTTCTTCTATCATGTGGATTGCTGCCTGTCTGTCAGAGATGCTTCGATTTGTACGGCTGGAGGGGCCTGCTGTCTGAAGGAGTGGTTAGTAATCCTGCAGCACCACAGGGGGCAGTCCTGATTTGCACTATAACAGTGAATGACCCACACACCTCTCTGATAACACTGCAAAAGAGATGATGGTTGACTTCTGGAAGAAAAAAATGTGACTAAACATCATAAGTTAGATGTTACAAACATTAGACAGCTACAGGTAACTGGAGGTTCAACTGCATTACAGATTGGACTAAAGGACCAACAGAGATGCTGTGTACAAAAAAGTGATTAGCAGACTCTACTTTCTGAGGAAGCTCAGATCCTTCGGTGTGTGCAGCAAGATGTTGGAAGGTACAAGTCTGTTGCATCGAGCATCAGTGAAAGAGATGCCAGCAGAATCTACAAATTAATCCACAAGGCTGGAACCATCACTGGCCAGAATCTGGAGGCATTTGAGTCAGTGAGGGACAGGAGGTCACTGAGCAAACTGCTACACATCAAGAACAACCCATAGCACTCCACACGACAGAGGCGATAGAGCTCATCCATCCATCCAGTACAAATGTTAACATTAGCTGATCACTGTGACCCCCTTCGTTTTAGCCATAACCATGTGACAAGAACAGAAGGTTAAATTATTATCATATGTCATATTTGTTTAGATATTGAAGCTACAGTGCTGATATTTGACATTTACGATGTAAACTGCATCTTAATTGCTTGATGGATCCACACAAATGCCAAGTGCTAATTCTACTTTTGGACTGTTTTAAAACTGTACTGGCACCTCCAAAGGGTGACAGCATCACTTTAAGGCACTGGAGGCAGTTTGGTGCTCTTAAAAAGTTCTAGCTATTTCTTAATGACTGACTATGTTGGATCTTTCAGTCCAGAACATGCTGGCCAGTTCTTATTCCTCAAGTGACTCAAGTGACATGATGTAAATATGTAAAAATTGTGCTTCTGTTCTGTGTCCTGTTCTGTTTGTATATGTGTGTTTTTGCTGCTGATACAACCAAATTTCCCCTTGTGGGACAATTAAAGGATTATTCTATTCTATTCTATTCTATTCTATTCTATTCTATTTATCTCCCCTTCTTACTACTTCCATCTTCCACTCATCTATGCTGACCAGCTTGTTTGCCCTTATCCCTATCCCCCATGGCACAATCATAATTGGATGAGCAGCAGGACACCATCGAGACTAGACTGTGCATGTAATATCACATATAACGGGCAATTTTTATTTGGATTAAGATGCCTAAAAGATTTTTGACGACAAGGATTCCAGCGTGGCTGCTTGTAAACCCCATTCAATACCCTCAGTGTGATATGTTTACATTAGAGCCCTAGATAATGTTGATATTATGCCAAAAACCACATTTTACCCTTGGCATTTTTAGTTGACTCATCTGTTTATGCAAATAAAGTCAGCAGTCCGATTACCCCACAAGGAAATGCTGTCTGATCCTATAAGAACACAAAAGGCATTGCATGCCACATGCTTGTCAGTATTGGAAAGCGAGCTTTTAAATAAGTGATTAAAGAAATAATAGACCAAGTTGGAAAACACACCTATTTTCTTGCTGAGAGTTAGATGAGAAGATCAGTCCTTCTTTTATCTGTCCAGTACATAAGAAGCTAGATCCAGTGGCCTTTTAGTTCAGCTTTAAATTTGAATTAATTAAAATGCTCATATTGTTTGTTATATGTCCTTTAAAGTCCCCTGAAAGTTATTTGGCCAATAAATAGCCCAAATTATCCTAGCTATAGAACTCATTTACTTTTGTGGTCGAATGTTTACAGACACATGTCATGTAAATGAATGTAATAGTAATTTTGGGCTTGTGATGAAGGTTCTACAGTGTCTCACAGTATTTTACAGGTCAGGTTTTTGTTGGAGGCGACCGTGGCTCAGGGGATTAGGAAGCTCATCTGTAACCGGAAGGTTGCCGGTTCGATCCCCCTGCTCTCTCTGTCCTGGTCGTTGTGTCCTTGGGCAAGACACTTTATCCTACCGCCTACTGCTGTTGGCCAGAAGGGCCGATTTCTAAACAACTGCAGATGACGAGGTCAAAAACACACGTTATACAGATGTGTCACCATATCACCATGGTGTGATTGATTGACCTAAACTGTCACCCTCCAATGAGAGGAAACTGGTTAAGATGATCAGGAACCACTAAAATTCAAGCCTGCCATAAACTGGAAACTGCTGGGACACCACTGTCATTGTCCACAGTGAAGGAAGTTTTACATCGTTTTGGACTGAGAGGGTATCAACCAAAAAAGAAGGTCCTTCAAAAGTGATATCTTCAAACTCAAACTGAAATTTGCGGCTGCCTACAAGACAAATGGCTTCTGGAGAAAAGTTTCATGGTCAGACGAGACAAAGACTGAGCTATTTGACCACAATGACAAGACATATTGTTAGAGGAGTAAAGATGAGGCTTGCACATCTAAGAAGATTGCACCAACTGTCAAGCATGGCGTTGTAGCTGTGTGGATGGAATAATGGAGAAGAAGAACTACCTCCAAATTCTTCAATTTTATCTTAAATCAACAATTAGATAGCTAAAACTTCACACAGAACTGGGTGTTCCAGCAGGACAATGATCATAAACACACATCAAAACTGGTTTTGGGATGGATAAAGGAGGCTAACATCAAACTTCTGGAGTGGCATCCTCAAAGCATGGATCTCAGCTCTATTGAATATTTGTGGACTGCGCTTTAAAGCCAGGTCCATGACAGGCATCCAATCAAATAGCAGCCAGAATTATGCCAGAAGCTTATTAATGGCTACCACAAGAGTCTGGAGAAAATGCATATTGCTAAGGGACATTTAACCAAATATTAGTGGGGGTGTATGTATATATTTGAGCCTGTATGCATAATTTTGATCCCTGTGTGGTTTAGAGAAATCCTAAATAAATTCAAAATCTAATTCTTGGTTTTTAAATTCATTAAAGATGTATGTTGTACAATTCCACCCTGGAAAAACAACAGTTCAAGAAATCATTAAAAGCCAATTTTACCGTCACACTTATGCTCTTGATAAGTGTACTTTACTAAAACTTCTGACCAAAACTGTATATCCTCTTTTATTTATTGTCAAAAGTTTTAGTAAAGAGTCCCTGAAGTTGTCACAACTGATAGTCAAAGGTTGACTCAAATGGGGGACTGTAGAGTAAACGCTCACAGGTTTACTTACAACAAAAGAGTTCAAAGATTCAATGGAGAAGCCTTCATGCAGTGAGGTTCAAGGCCGGGCGAAGCAGGTAAGTTCACTGTTTCCTTTTCTCCACAGGATTCTCTGCAGATGATCTCTTTTTTTTTCCACACCAGAGAGATGGGTGAGCAAAGAGCACAGGAAGCAAACACAAGGGCTAAACTGCCGAACACGAGGAGTCAGCCTTTCACCAACACTGACTGTTTGGCTACCACGGGGTTAGTTCAACAACTGGAACTGAAACAATTTCTCCATCTTAAACAGCACATAGCGACGGGTGATTACAAACAGGTGAGATGATTCCCTCTTGTTGCATAGAACCAGAAGGTGGGAACCAAGGTACTGAACCTGCCCCCTGAAATGCAAGGTTAATGAACAGACACGCACAGACACACACACCCCGACAGGAAAGAGCTATATAATGTTGTGAGCCAGCACAGCAGGACAGGACTATGACAAAGTGTGAATTTATTATAAACATATTCTATTATGTCGACAATGTTTTGTGCTCCAGAATGCTTTACTTCAGGGGTCACTTAGGACAGAAAGGCTTATCGGGCAAGCCTCTTTTGGCAAAATCTGCGTACCCTTTAACATATTATCAGTTTTTGCCTTTAACCTCACTGAAAATCAGTTTTTACTTTCCTGTTCATCTGTGTTCGTACATTTAGTCGCCCACTCTTTTCTAAAACCTGGAGATTATTTTTTTTCCTCTAGCTCATTCAGTCCCTCTCACCTAATCTCTTCTTTTCATGCACACATACATGCAGAGAAAGAGTCCAACGCACTGCTTGTTAGTTTCCCTTTTCATCTCAACAGCCAGCTGCATGAAATCTCTTCACCCACTGTTCCATTTTAATCTGTAGTACACCATTTTAAACTAATCTTCCTTTTATTTGCCCTGTTTGTGAGGAGTACAGAGGGTAGGCAGATGCTTTTTTTCTGGTAACACCATTAGATGAAGACACACAGCCATCATGTAGTGATTAAGCAGTGTCAGCTGTTTCATTCACTGCCATCCTTCAAGTCAGTACCTCATTAGTGTTTCAACAAAAGTTGGTAATATAAGTACACAAACAGCTGAAAGCTGTGTAATAGTCTACCCACCTACACATCTCTGACAGAGGGGAAAATTACTTTATAAACGGTCAACCATCAATACTGCAATTTTCTTAAAATCATTACCACGCACAATCTATACTCTTTAACCAACTAAACCCTCAATTTCCTAACTTATTCTCAGGCATCGCTCCTGCTCTGCCTATCCTGATGTGTTTTTTATTTTTGTCTCAGCAGAATTCAAAGACAAAAAGCTTTTGTCCACTTGTTCTGCTTCAGTCATTTGATTGCAAGATAACGTAACCATCTTTCTGAAATAATTCCACTACTTGCAAACCACAGACGCCGAGCAAACTATAATTTTCTCAGCACCAATAATTTCACTGAAGTTGTGCAAAAACATGGCATTGTTCAGCTGTATTGTGTGTCCAGTCATAAGAATAATTATTGCTTCTTGTACCTTTGTGGCAAAAACATGTGTTTTAATCCGCAAACAACTTAGGAGCAGCATGATCCTGAGATGGGAAATGCTATAAAATGACATTTCCGTCACTGCCTCTGCTTCATTTTACTGTTATCAAATGGCTGATAAGTGTCTGAAATATACTGACCACTTAGGAACTATTAAAAGTACGTTTTGGGGCTTGAGTTCTGCATCAACCTAATCCCTGAAACTCAAACTAATCTGAATCGCTGTAGGGTGGCAACAATTTTGTGGAATTCCATAAAAGCCATCTAGCAACACTCATTTTTTACTGTCTTGTTTTGAAAAATATTTTAGTGAGGTTAGATGTCTGGGACCTCACAGGTAGTTATGCGGATGTGAAAAAGGGGTGGGATACCATAGAAAGATCTTTAATCTGCTGTTATTCTGTTGTTAAAAGACTGAGAGGAGGTTAAGGTAGATGGACAGGCATTTTACTCCTCTATTCACATCCTGTCGTTCTGTCAGCTGCTGCCGCAGTTGCAAAGATATTTACAAGGTCTCCTTTTGTCATATTTAATTAAAACAGGTAGACTCAAATGCAGACATGGAACAACTGATAGTGTGATAGTTTGGATCTAGAAACTCAGTTTGTCTGAGAAGGCCAAGGAAAACTGTCCAACACATTGAAAGGAACCCAAGAGAGGCAATGGAGACTCCAAGTTGAGGACATAAGGTAAACAAGAACCAAAAAGCAAGATGAGCCTAGTTTACTGAAGCTGTACAATCTCGCACAGATTAGAGGGGAGAACAAGTCCTTCAATACACTGCAGCTGATGAGGGAACAGAGAACAGGTGAAACACTGTTAGCAGCTGATTGAAAGCCACACCCCCAGGCAGACCACACAAAAGCGGGGAAACTTGCCATTCTTGGTGCATTGTATTTGAATCAAAAGTCAGACTTTCCGAATTCCCAGTCAGAATTGTCACTTGATATGGTTGATCTTAACATACTGCTTAATAGGTTAGAGCAATGGGTGGGACTCTCAGGAAGTGTGCTTATTTGGTTTAAATCTTATTTGACAAATCGAGATTATTTTGTATCACTCTGCAACGACAGTATAATTCTGACCAAAGAAAGGTTTCGTGTGGGGTCCTCTAGGGTTCTGTTCTGGACCACCTCTGTTTAATATTTATATGCTTCCTTTAGCTCAGATTATGGAGCATTATAATATCTTGTATCGTAGTTATGCTGATGATACTCAGCAGTATATCTCAGTGTCACCTTATAACTCTGGTCCTTTAGACTTACTAGGTTAATGTATTTAACAAATTAGAGTATGGATGAACCAGAATTTTCATCAGCTCAATGCTGAGAAAACAGCAGTAAAAGTTTTAGTAATAGTTTTGGCCACAAAAATGCAAGGCTTGAAGTTATTTCCCAAATTTAGTTAATGAATCTCAAAACTACAGATCAAGTTAAAAATATGGTTAGCCATATAAAGACCATTACCAAATCAGCCTATTACCATCTTAAAAGTATTGCAAGAACTAAGGATCATGTGGTAAAGAAAGATACTGAAAATCTTACACATGTGTTTTTTCAGTAGGTTAGATTATTGTAATAGTTTAGAGTTTTTACTGATCTTAAGGAAAAAAAAAGATTAATCAGTTGCAGCTTATTCAAAATGCTGCTGCTAGGGTCCTGGCCAACTCCAGAAAATATTATTTTTCACCAATTTTGAAATTGTTGCTTTGGCTTCCTGTGTGTAAAAGGATTGATTAAAAACTTTGCTTATGTTTTTATAAAGGATTGAATGATCTTGGGCTTATGCTGACCTGCTTGGGAGCTATGAGGCTTCTAGACCTCCTAGATCCTCAGGAACAGGTGTACTTAATATTCCTAGGACTAGAACCAAACAAGGTGAGGCAGCGTTTAGTGTTTATGTGTCTCACTTGTGGAATAATCTCCCCTCACACCTCTGGTGTGCAGAATCTAGTAGTTATTGTAAATCAGTATTAAAAACTTTTTTATTTTCCGTAGCTTTTCCATGAAATATGAATTTTATTGTAATTATTGTATTTTTGTTTTGTTCTAAAGCACATCAAACTGCTTTTACAGGGAGCAATTTAAGGGTGTTGGAGGCAGTACACGTAAACAGCAGTGAAACTTTAAAATTTGTAATTTGCGCTGTCACTGGCTAAATGCCCCACACACAGCACACTGACCAGGGTCTACCCGTGAGCATGCAGCAGTGTTCTTAAGTGCAGAAAAACAGGTACCACATTGCGAGTGATGCATGAATGGCTCTATCTTGTTAAGGAACAAAGTTTTCCTTGCTTTTCCGACTTTACTAGTGGAACGTCCCCAGTTTGGGAGCGTTATCAGTTTGAGTTCCAACACCCAACCGTCGAGGTAAATAAAACGCAGTATCTCCCACATGCATATAGCAAGGAAAAGAGGGAATGAGAGAGGGAGCAGGGGACGATAAAGGGGGTGGGGGTCAAAGGGAGAATGGCAGTAATGGATGCAGATTAATGGCACTGATGTAAAGAGCAGCATATCTATAAAAGGAGGTAGCAGCAGTTATGGTGGCATAACTCAAGGATTTATTTGTCAGGAGAATATCATTCATGTCCTTTTTTGGGAACTTCATGTTTGTTTCACTCTGTTTTCTGTCCTGTGAGTTCAGCTTTTGGATGAAAATGGAAGCTGCTGGGCTTGTCTTTGCAACCTTTGTTGTGGCTAACTCTCATTTCTCCCACATTATGATTTATGGCATGTGGGACTATTCATTTTGTTGCAAAGACAGATGAAATGCCAACTAGCCAAGTGTTTAGCAAAAATTTCCCCCAGGAGTTTAGATGTCTAAAGGTATCACTGCTTCAAAAGCATCCAAGAAAATCTATTAATACAATATTAAATGTAACCAAAGCATAGCATCAGCAAAACAGAGGTTTTACTAAGCGTGCAATGAAACTAAGGCTACGGCATGAGCACTTGTGGATACTGACCCTTGATTAAATGCGATTGTTCTCCTAGTTTACAGTAGGTAAGAATTCCAGCCTTTATAAGAGCATCTCTGGGAATTGTAAACTGGGAGGAGACACTAATCCTACGCTCCCATTTTAATAGGTTTC
Organism: Pelmatolapia mariae; assembly: GCF_036321145.2. Classification (NCBI taxonomy): domain Eukaryota; kingdom Metazoa; phylum Chordata; class Actinopteri; order Cichliformes; family Cichlidae; genus Pelmatolapia; species Pelmatolapia mariae. The sequence goes on from NC_086234.1 coordinate 10,252,108, forward strand.
ATTTGTGGGTTTTTTGTTTTCTTTACACATGACTATAGCTGTTGCATAGATTTATGTTGTGTGCACCACATTTAATTATATCAGTTTCACATGATGAATGGTTATGAGCATTATGACACCCAACAGGCAGAACTGACCCACAGCTGACTCCAAGACTTAATAGATCCTTTTCAACACTAATACAATACTACTACTAATAATTATAATAATAGTCCATGAGCACCAATAGATTGCGTTCTTTAGTTGATAAAACTAAAAAAAGAATAAATCCAGTGACATCATTTTACAGGTGCAGAAGAAACAGATGTTTTACACATAAATGTTATTATCACCTCTCGTTTTCATCTTTGCCTTTTAAAATATCCCCACACCTCTTTTCTTCTTCTCTTAACCTGAAAGCACACCTGTTGTTTGCTTGTTGCTATAAGTGAGAAAAAGGATTGCTTTCTAAATCACAAATGCACAACATTCACCATAGGCAATATCAGACTGTGTGGTATCTGTCAATACATCAAATGTGTGAGTGTGTAGGTGTTTTTATAGGGAATATTGATGTCTGCGTCTTTGTCATACAGAGATGTGGACGGTTTTAGCTCAGGATTAATGGCGATTCTGATAAAATGCACAGATCCCATCTTGCCATTCTGCTGGTAATCCCTGGTCTTCCTAATCCCCTGTGACGACCCTGCTGGTGAGCTCAGAAACCTTAGTAACATTCAAGTGCACTCCCAACTCTTTATCAGTCTTCTTTGAGTGCTCGTCCCAATATATATATATATATATATTTTCATACATTTCCACACATACCTACAACTCAAATACATGCAGAATTACAAATCATGGCAAAAACAAGCATCTATATTAAAGATATAAAATTGAACTTCAATAATGTAACAGCTAAAAAAAAAAGAAACACAAATATGGGCCATGTAACAGACAGGTTGGAGACTTGTCTGACTTGCCTGTTTCTTGTCTCTTTTACATTATTCACTTCTCTCTCTCTCTTTTTTTTAAAGAATCTAATGTAACATGAGAGAGTATAGTATCCTATATTTCCTCTTACAATGCCCATGACAATCAAATGCACTATAACTCAAGTCATTACTACATTATTTTATAGGTTCTCAGTAGTCATGACTCAGACCACATCCCTCTTCGACCTTTATTTTGATCTTAACTGCACACCTGTCAAAGCCCGTGTGGGTATCTTGGATGGTTCTGACATTAAATCTTTCCACAGGCAGACATATAAGTATCTGTCAGAGGACTCAAAACCACCTTTGTGATAATTCTCAGGAACACATTTGGCATCACCGACATACAACACTCTGCAAAGGTCTTGAGCAATGACTCATTTCTTTATATTTTGCTTCCAAGGAGCTTGACTTTCTTGGAATTTTGACTGTCGTCTTGAGCAACAGTTCTCCAGGCTTTCTGAAGGTCGTTTGAAGTTTTTCTTTGGGCAGTGTTTTTTGATTCATTTAGTCTAATAAATGCATTTTGGTGCCTTTCAACACAAAACAATAAGAACACAATTAGAAATAGAAATAATAAACATATAAAACAGGATAACTATAGATGATAATTTTTTGATAATTTTGAAAGGGTTATGCTATCAAAAAACCTTTATCTTTAAATAGGCTTATTTTAAATGAATATAAAGGTTTGTAAAAGTCCCAGAAAGTGTTCTGCATTCTTTCAGGATCATATACCGTATTCCCACTTAAGTCTTTAACAGAACATGTAGTTGTTTCTTCTTTATTTATTTTTAACTGGTTAGTTAGAAATCAACCTGATTTGTTACTGTGTTCAAGATTTTGCAAGCGAAGTCTTTGTACTAAGAATTTTTTTTAAATCAATAATTCAATTAATTCTAATTTTGCTTTATATATTTTGCTCAGCATTCCAGCAAGGAGCCATAGGCTAAGAATTTAATGGTTTCCTCTAATTCCTGAATATGTTTGGTTTTTCTTTTTTTCTTATGTGATGAGACTGAAATTATTGGTGGAATTACCTTCTTATTTCACAGCTTTCACTGGCTCTCAGAGAGCAGATGCTGATGTTCCAGGCAGGTCATTATAGTCTAAATATAAAGTCCATGCTTATAAAAAAAATATTTAATAAAGTCTCTAGTTTTTACTTGGCGAAATGACATTCTTATTTCCTAGAGCTAAAGACACAAGACCATAATCTTTAACAGCTATAGGGTCCATCTCAGTGTCTGAAATGTCACTCAACAATGAGCTGCTGACTAGGAAATAATCCAGATGTACTGTTTAACTATATTTGTGGAGTGACAATTGCAGTGATTTCCTGCTGTACTGAGCCTGTCCATTTCTTCATGTAGTCTAAAGCTGAGGTCGCCCTTAAGAACAAGTGAGCAATTTAGGTGTTCAGTGAGTGTAATAAAAAAATCGTGGTAGAATGAGTTGTCATCAACATTTGGGTTATATACATGACATAACTAAATATATATTTTTTTTAGAAAGCTACCCCCTGGGTGTATAACTGTGTTGAGTACTGTGAAATTAACACTTTTATGTATTAATATTAGTTAGGAAACACGGGTGTTTAAAGTTCAGCTGTAGCTGTGGCAGGTCTATGAGTCTCTTGTAGTAAGACAACATCTGCCTGTAGTTTTTTAAGCTGGTTAAATATCTCTTAACCTCTTCTTGGAACAGGCAGGGTGGTGGTGCCAGCAACAATGGCAACAGCAGCAAGAACAGAGAGAGCACGAAGGAGAGAGCAAAAGATAGAAAGGTGGTGAGCTGGCACAGGTGGATTGAGGGGCAGTGATATTTAGCCTCCTTAGTTTCTGAAGTGTGACTAATACTGACCGAGCTATTGTCATGTCACAACACTAGGAATTAATATGTGTTGACCTTTCTGCTGT